>NC_072787.1:14707795-15007795 GCF_022539595.1 Amphiprion ocellaris | reverse complement strand
TCAGCTTTTTTGTTTTTTTCATATGCTTCTCTCTGCTGAAGGCGCTTAAAAAACAGCAAGACTTCCACCGAAGGTCCTCGCTACCTGTTCAGAGGAAGAATCAACACCGAGGTGATGGAGGTGGAAAATGTGGACGATGGCACAGGTGAGCGGTGCCGTAAAAAGATACTCCATTTATCCTGGACAAACACACTTTGATTTTCCTCTCCCTTTCTACGCTCGCCCGCTCTCAGATCTTCTTTTTTTTTTTTTAATTTCAGCGGTCTTGGCAGCAGGAGTTGAAAAATATGCCATAATAATCCACAACGCGACACAGTCCTTGGCCTGAGCTGGTGCACGACTGTGTGATTTTATACTTGGATCGCCAATGGATAAATAAGATTTACCTATAAACATTCTTTAGACATCTATAGTTACATATCCTTGGGACTGTGCTGCTGCTGGTCCTCGGTGAACTCGAACGCTTGTGTCTCTTGGCCTCACGTAGCCACTGATTATCATTTATATTTGTAGAAGCCATCATTTCCTTTCCAGCAGACCTAGATGGGCAGTAATATTGGGTGTTTTTGGTGAGAGATGGATGGACTTGGGTCTGGAGAAGGAGCGGGAGGATAAACACGTGAGGCAGGCGGCAGAGCAGTAAGTCGTGGGTGTTCTGCACCACAGGCGGGAGATCTCAATCTGAGATCCAGGGCGACAGGAGTATTTTAGCTTGGATTCCTATGTAATGAAAGTGCCACGGCTTTTTCCCAGGCACACACTTGCTGCCTGAGGTTAGAAATACGCCCCTCGAGGCATTCCATATAAAGGACACCACACTGTATATGCTTTTAGACATGATTGTAATTGATGATTGTAATGCTTTGCTTTTTGTTACACCCTTGGAGGGGAAAAATCAGAGGTCAGTCGGGGAGGCGTTTGAAATGTTCCCTAAGAGATGGAAATAATGATGGAGGCTCAACTAACGGTCAAGAGTTCATTTCCATTCGCTGAAGGTTTTGGCATTCCTAACGACTCGCGGCGTAGCTGGTGAATCGCAACTAGCCGTCAGGTCTGAGGGAGTATTCTGAGGACTCAGTAGTAAATAATACTGATGGATAGTCCTTGTTCTGCATGTGTGTCCCCTCGTTTATCTCGTTAAAGGAGAAGAGCGATAATCAATGAACCACTCAATAGAGACTATGAGAGCTGGTGCTAGAGCTGAGGAAAATGAGGCTGGTGTTTGCACAGAGACGGAGAACTATATTCTCATTAGATTTATAATAGATGTTGTTTTGAAAAATAGACCCAAACTCTTGTATTAAAAAGCCTTAATTCATTAAGTAACTTATTGTCTGTTCTTGTATTTCCTGATTTTTCCTTTATAAGCCATAACGCTGCTATCACAGTGATATTAGGCTTTCCCTGAAGCAGCTCATTGGATTTGTGACTCATGTTATAGCTGTGTTTTATGGGCTAACCCCTATTTACTGTGAACCCAACTCCCCAATAACTCCGTTTACAGTGTCATGATCAGCGCAACCACTGATTGATGGGCCTCCCCTTCAAACACGGAAAATTACTCTGAGTGCAAATGAGTCAAAAAAAGTGGATTTATGTTGTTCCACCCCTTGCAGAGAGGACTTTATAAAACTAGGAGATCACTTTCTGACGCTGCGCTCTCCTCCTCTGCCTTACAGCCGACTACCACAGCAGCGGGAACATAGTGAACAACGGCTGGAAGATCCACAACACAGCCAAGAACAAGTGGTTCGTCTGCATGGCCAAGACCCCAGAGGAGAAACAGGAGTGGCTGGAGGCCATCATGAAAGAGAGGGAACGGAGGAAAAGTAAGAAGCCGCTTTGGTTTAATAGTATCAGGGCTGAGGCTGGTTCACTTTTAATACAGTCAGTTTGGGAAACTCATTTCCTTTTTTATTTTTTTCTTCTTCTTCTCAACATCTGCCTTGAATTAAATATCTGAGAATATATGTTTTCTTTGGGAAAATCAATACAAACCAATATGTCAATAAAAAAAAAGTGAATAAATCCCAGCTGTGAATAGTGTGTGGGATCTGCAGAGAGGTTTTTAGACATTCATGCAGAAATATTGTATTTCTTACAATATTTTCAGTTTCTCTTTTGCCTATTTTAAGATTTCTGCAAGATCAAAATTTCATAATACCTTAGGCTGTGAGCACAGACGACGACAGGCTCTGCTAATTATTCTTTGAAATTAGTAGACATTAACCTTCTCCAGCTAGTAACTGATGTTGCATCTAGTGTAAGAGCTCAGTGCAGAGATTATTAATGGCTTTTTGCTCCCTCCCTTCCTGCAAAGGTCTGAGGCTTGGCATGGAGCAGGATACGTGGGTGATGGTGTCAGAGAAGGGAGAGAAGCTCTACCACCTCATGACCAAGGGTAACCTCATTAAGGACCGGAAGCGCAAGCTCACCACCTTCCCCAAGTGCTTCCTGGGAAGGTAAGACTCCCGCTGCTGATCTTTCAGTTTGTCCGATGGGGAAACGGCTGAATGTTCAATCTTTGTGGTTTCCTCGCCCACAGTGGAAGAGTGAATGTCAAACTGGATGACTGTGCCATGAGCTTGTCAAACAAAGCATAATAAATCTATATTCTGTGTGTTTATACTTTAAACATTTGTAGATATTTCGTGTGAAATAGGTAGCGTGGCCCTGTACAGTGTGAAAAGCAGATTACACAGAACACTGTTGTAGTAGAGATCAGTTTCTCTGTCCCGGCTTTCATTTTTTAATTGGCAGGGGTTTCTGAAGAGAGCAGCTGGGAAGAAGAAAGCATTGGTGCCTTTTGTTCAGGAGACTGTGTTATGTATATCTGCAGTCTCAGTCATGGGAAAATCAAATCCAGCCAGATTTAGCCTATGAATCTTATTTAAGGATTATTGGTGTGGTGTCTGGGGACGGATCGTCCGTTGAATGCCAGCCATAAATCACTGGGAGATATCCCTGTGTGGCTCAGCTGACTGGCCGCTTTCTCCTTTGCCCATGTTAGATTACAGTAAGCTCTCCGCTCACGAATCCATGAGGTAACTTCAGTAGAGGGACCGCTATGCCAGAGGGCAGCTGTGTGTGTGTATCTTATTCATCATTGTTACATGTCCTTGAATTTTCACTGTTAACTCAGTACATTTTCCGTGTTTACTTGTGATGAGTCTAAACAGGCCTATATCCATCCTGCGTTTGCTGATAGTTGAGAATATTTACTGTAAGGGGTGCTTCGTTCAGAATTCCTGTCCTTGGGCTATTTTTAGTATGCATGCCCTCATTTCAGCAGTTTTCTTTCATCATGTAAGATGACTTGGTGTCATATTGTCACATTGCCAGTTTTCATGCAAACGCACGAGTGGAAAAATGAGGTTGAAGCTGGTTTGCTCTGGAAACTTTCCTCAGATACGACTCTAGATCTCCCATAGTCGCCTTCAAAATTCGATCATTTGTGGGTACCGACTGTAACTCAAATCATTAAAGTTCGTGAGTTCCACTTTCTCTGTTGTGTTAACAGCCAGAACTCCCTAATTCTCAATCTTCCCACTGTGTTCTTTTCACTGAGCCTGAAAGCTTTTTACAGCAAATCTTGATAGGATATTGCACCTCTTGCTCTCCCTACGCTGGAAAACTTAAAACATTAATTCTTCCAGCATGAGTTTCCTTTTTTGTTCCCCATTATGTCCATTTCACCTTGTAGGCCAATGAGGAAAGCAGACACTGTGAGACTGAGAAGGTGACAAAGCTGGATTAGGATAATAAAATCTGCAAACATCTGGCTGCAGCTGAAAAGCTGGAAAACGAAAATTGTATGCGATTGTCAGAAATCCTTTTTTTTATAGAGTGATGACACTACAATTTAAAGGGTTAGAAATAAAGTATTTTCACAAGACAACCTTGGTTGGATGTTGTTTAAATGGTGTTCTCATCTTGACTCTTGAAATCCCATAACAAATTTGGCTTGTAAACACTCCAGTACATCTCTGAATGACCCATGTTTTCCATTTGTTGCAAAGTTTTGCGAGAGATTATTTGACTCGTAATAATCACATTGAAAATCACTTGAGCTTAAACAGTCACGTCAAAATCCCTGTTATTTTTAAAAGCGCGGGGAGGAAAAAAAACCCTCAACCAAACAGTCCAATTGGACATAGCTGTGGCCAAGTTACATCGCATGGTGGTTTGGAATGAGGAGTTACTTTCTCCTTTGGTCCATGCAGACAACACCAGATCCCTCGCGGTCTGGAGAAGGAATGGATCTGTCAGCTGAAAAGATTAACAGGATCAAACGCTAGTTCAGTGTGGTCATCGCGTTGCATTTGAAGAGATCATATGGTGAGAAAGCAGCTCAGGGGAAGCTCCCTTTAGAAAACTATCCCCTCTACGTGTAATTTGACCAACACCTGGATGACCACTTGTGGGTGAAAAGACATTTCTAGCCCCTCTGTACTTCCCCTGACTGCGATGATTTGGAGATGATTACACGTAGGCGTAATCAGTGAATGAGAACGAGCATCATATGTCTCTGATGAAAACCACATTCCCTATGGCTTCAGCTCAGCCCACTCCCTCCATTGTGAAATGCTTTATTCTCTTTCCACGCCTCTTCTTTTTCTTTTGAAGGCCGAAGGCTATTTCAGGGTCTGGAACTCCTCCCCTTCAAATGGCACAATCTCGTTTGTGGTTTGTTTTCGGCAACAGTGTAATTCATCAAAGAAAATGTGTTTGACAGCCACCTAGCTAGACCATATCATCCCCCTTTAAACCTGAAATACACAGAAAAACAAGAGTATCGGTAGTTTCTGCATATGACAGACACTGGTGTCTGCTTATCCTGACAGATGTTGATGAAAATTACTTTGACCGTTCACATTGGAAACACAGGAAATGCCCCTTTCTGTTTTTATTGGGTTTTTTTGACGTTATTTTCAATACACCTTTCGCTCTCTGTTTACTGAGATGATAAATGCAGCTAGATGGTGAATAAAAACTGCTGCTTTTGCTGCATGTAGACAGGTTTTACTTTTACATAGACCTACAACATGGTCATCCATCACGTAAGGTAAGAGTGAACTTAATTAATTCTAAAGGAAATTCTTCTACCAGATATTTCTCAGTAAAAATGACAACCTGAGAAGAAATGCAGTGTGATAATGAAATATTGCAAATGTGCAATTTTGTTTTATTATCATTATTATAATGAAAAACTTCACCTTTTTCTTCCTGGAACTCCATGTACTAGGTCCAGATGTATCTGATATTAACATGTAACTTGCTGCTATTATTAAAGGTTGCCTGGTGTGGCCCATTCAATGAGGAAGCTGCCTGGTTGTACTACAGCTAAAATTCAAGATTCATGACCTTTATTTGTCACAAACACAATTATACACAGTGTAACATGCAGTGAAAAGTACTGAGCCCGTTCCAGACCAAAACAATAATAATGATGATAATAATAAGAAGAAAAAGAAAGAAAGAAAGAAAGAAATTGATGTAGCACTGTTGTGATACACTGCATCAAATATAATAGGACAGCTGAGAAATTTTTAGAACATGCTGAATAACATTAGTGTCACAGGCTCATTTTTTCAGGGCTGTTGTTTATTGCCTAATCTATATTTTTGATTAGGTGGAAGGAAAAATGTCAGTATTGACATTTCCAAATCTCACTCTGCAGAAGATGAAAACAAGATGACTTTATGTAATTCAAAGCCTCCTGTCCACAGAACCTGAAGTTGCTCAGTTTGGCCTGAAAATTGTGCAGCTGCTTCTGACTGATTTGGGGGATTTAAAATGAAAATGTAAAGAAACAAAAGCCTATTGTTTAAGAATTAATATTCTGTGCCGATTGTGTACAAAAATAGATATTGTCTGTCATTTTTTTTTGCCTAATTTTATTTCAAATTAGTTTTAAATTTAAAAAAAGGCTAATCTGCTTTGTACAATTTGTTTCAAACTAATCAAAAATTAGTTAGTGCAGGGAAATATGTGGCAATGGGACATCACAGTTTTAGATTTTGCTGATACATTCAAATATGCAGAAATCTTGCATGTGAAATGGCAACAAAAATAATGTGTGGGACAAAAGAAAAATAGTCTACATGTAATGAGCCTGAAATAAGGGGACGCTTGATTCGCTCGATTTCTCTCAGTCCCACGTATAGATTTCAACTACTTGAAATGGTTCACTGCATAGGTTGCATGAGGCCATGAGAACTCCACAGTCCACCCATTCAGGGTGTTTCTCCTTCCCTGGTTATGATACAGAGGTTGACAAATTGACATTGTTACAGGCTTGTGTTTTTCCCCTGTGGTCTGTTGTGGAGAGAAAAGACGTCAAGGATCAGTGGTTAAAGAGTGTAAGATCTTGGAAAGTGGGGCGTTTGGTCAGTTGTTTCTCTGAAAACTTTTTAAAATGCTCCTGTTGGCTCGACGCTGACACCCGGCCGCCTCCATCATGGCCTGGAAGTGAGCTCCACCGAATTCCAATGGTGCTGCTGGCTGTGTTTGTTTGGCTTCTGCGGAGAGACGGGTGATACATCAAGGATGTAATCAGATAGACTACTGCTGCATTGCCTGGTCTCCATATTCAGTCTTTCCTCTTTGCTTCATCCTCTTACTCTGTCTTTCAGTCTCACTCTCTCCCCCTTCTGAGTCACTAAATTACAGAGAATTATCCCATTTATATCATTTGGGGCATCAGAACATCAGATGCTGTTTTGTTGCTTCGGTGGTTGGCTTGTTTCCTCTTTCCAGTTGTAAATGATGCAGAGCAGAAATTATCTTGCATTTTCCATCAAGAAGTTGCCAACATCCAATTGATTCCTTTGTATTTGTTTGTTTTACATTGTACATATAAAACAAATAAAGTTAAACTAGACAAACCACAAACACCAAAGCCTACTGGTTGTTTTAACAGACAGACGTGACCTGTAATAGAAAATAAATGATGCCAATATAATGTTTGTTGCTATAGGCACATCCATTCAGAGTAAATGTTGTTTGTAGAGAGTTACAAAGCTTCCGCCTCTTCTCTGATCTTAGGTCCTTTTTTCACATTATCAATGATGAATTCAAAGCTCTCTCCATGGATCCCATTCGTTGTCCTTTGTTGTGTTCTCTGTGAGTGAGCACATGTGATGTTCAGCCAGTGTTGGGCTTTGTGTTTCCCCAGTGAGTTTGTGTCCTGGCTGATGGAAATTGGTGAGACAGGGAACCCAGAGGAAGGGGTTCACCTGGGTCAAGCTCTGCTGGAGAATGGCATCATCCACCACGGTTAGTTCAGGATTTTTTCCTTCCTTTCTTTTCTCAAACCTGCTTCATCACCCTTTGCTCTTCCAGATCTACATTCCAATCTACCGTGGTATAATTTACTCTCTGCTGCACGGTGTAGAGCATGCAAATGCCTGCGACTGCCTGATCTAACCTCTAGCCCTGCCTGATGAATGCTCTCCATTCAACAAGTAGACTTTCTCTGTGCCTTCACTCCCTGGCTGAAGCCTACAATGTAGATGCAGCTGTCTTATTTATGTCTTAGCAGGTGTCCCCTTTAAACACTCCCTTGACACAATGTTTAGGTAAGGGATTATAAATGTTAATCGCTTCTTGCCTTAATGTTTGTGTAATATTTCCTCAGTTGCTGTTTTGTGGCAAGTGTGTTTAGTGCATGAGGCTTAAGCTGGCTAACGCTGTGCATTCAGACTAAATGGTGCATACTGCTCTGTATGTATTTTTTTTTTCCTCAAAAGAGCAGGGCCTCAAGTCAAGTTGTATCTTAAATCACTCAGGGGCACTTTATTGCTTCCTTGCTGAGAAATGAGATTGGGCCTTAGAGCTGCTCCTGACAGAGAGGAATAACTCCCAGCCCCACTGAGCTCTCTCACAGTGCAGTCAGAAGCCTCCATGTGAAAAACGATAGAATATCTTTTCATAAAAACCTTTAATGGAACCTGCATGGCTGCGGCCAAGAATACAGAGCCAGCTGTTATTACTGCTGGAGGGTCTACAGCAAAGTCCCCTAAAGCAAGCGCAGCACGGAGCTCTGAGCAGCTGTGTTATCTGTGACCACTTTGTGTGAAGTTCCTCTTGTCAGGGAAGCTTGTTTCTCCTTGCAGCCCCGCTTGGCTTCAGTATGTTTCTAAAGCTCTTTTACTTTCACATTTAAAGCAAGATGAATAATGCTCCCTTTGGGTGTAAGAGTTTTTCGCTTGCTTTTTTTTTTATTCTATCACATCTCCTCTCAGAAATCTTATTACTTTATGATTTGCATTTTTATGTAGTCACAGACAAACACCAGTTTAAACCCGAGCCTGTACTGTACCGCTTCCGCTATGATGATGGCACCTACCACCCCAGAAGTGACATGCATGATGTTATATCCAAGGTAAACAGAAGACACCACTGCGGTTAAAATCACATTTTATACATGTTCTTTAAAATAACCAAAATTGCCCGTCTTGTTCCTCTCAGGGCGTTCGTCTATTCTGCCGTCTTCACAGTCTCTTCACTCCTGTCATCAGGTAGGTGGTCATTTTCTTCTCCACTCCACTGCAGCCAAGCCAGGTGGGGCTCCAGTAGCTTAGCGTCTGGCTTTTACAACCTAAAAATAGCCTCGCCACAAAGCAAGTGGAGTGAAGGAGAGGAATAAGTTGGTGAACTATGAGCTCATTGTTTTTGAAGAGGAGTTGGCACAGATGGTGATAGAGTGCGGCGGCTTCTGTGGGTGATTGAGCATGGCAGGTTTTATCTGCCCAGTCTGAAAACACAGATGTGGTGAAGGAGATTGAGTCTATCAGATGGTAAGTAGTTTGGGCTCATGTTAGACACACATAAATTGTGATGAAGCTCTCTTTGCGCTTTTGTGAAAATAGCCTGTTGGTAGTTTGTTGCCAGAGTAAACACTGTTCAAAGTATGCATGAGAATTATAATTATGTTAATATTATGTTAATTGGACGGACTCAGATTTTTTTTTTTTAAATTTTCTTTCACATAGCATCTTCCAAAAAGTACTCTGAAAAAAATATCATTTGCTTTTTAGTCAGGGATTGACTGATGTCAAGTTTTTCAGGGCCAATACCAATAATAAATAATTAAAGAGACCAATAACCAATATTTGGAATCGATTAGCAAACCATTTTTTTAATGAAAAAAATTAAAATCTTTGTGAAAAGTTTGAAATAGACAGACAGACAGACAGACAGACAGACAGACAGATGCTTTATTAGTCCCAAGGGAAATTCAAGAAAACACCTTGCTGCAGTTTCTTTATTTATGTTTTAAATATGATGAATTTATAGAGAACTTTTCTACATTTATCCTTCAGGGTCGACAGGCTATTACTTGTGATGTGAAACCAATCAGATGGTGCTGAGGGGCAGCACAGCTTGAAACCACAAATCGAGAGAGACAGCTGCATCACAGCCAAAACAGTGCAATTTTAAACTTATTTTATTTGGAATTGGTTAAAATATCTGACCAATTAGTGGTCTGACCCTGACTTTTAATGTCAACACATGGTGTTCATTGGCATGAAAATTGCTCTTGATTTTAGTCAAGCCTTGAAACTTCAAGCCAACATGGACGAGAGTTCATGAAAGTGCTTCCAAGAAAGCAACAACCCTGCATGTCAGCAGATCAATCTCCATGAAAACTAAGCAAACTTCTGATGCTGTTGATAGCTCTGGAAAATGATAATAAATAGACCCAAGTGTGATTGTTTTATCAAACTATGCAGACAGTTGTTATTCTTTCTCCATTTTCTAAATCCAAAACTAGTGATGGTCCCTTGTTGTGTGTCCACATTATGCTTGAGCCACGTGTCTCAATCCATTCATCACAGCCACAGATGGCCTCATTTCTGTCTTTTTATGGTGGCCATTCAGTCACAATAAATGGGACTTGCACATCTCTGTGACAGTGACTTGACAGCATATTGATGCACCCTGGAAGAGTCATTCTGTAGGAGCTCAGCATTGATCCCAAATCTTTGACATACACCATAATGCAAAATAATAAATTGGTTTGAAGATGAGCATATTAGTTGGAAACTTTTGGTTTTAAAGTTGTAGTAACTTTATATAGTATCTTAAAATCTATGGTTACCAGAAACATCTATCATAGCTATGAATTAGTCATTTAAAACCAAATGCATTATGGGTGTTTTTTTTTTTTTTAAAAGTTTGCTCAAATGCAAAGAAAAGTCTCTTGATCGGCGTTCTTCCTCTAAACTCTATATGAAAAGTGTTTGCAGACTGCTAATGTGTTTAACTGCAAAGCACCACATCAAGATTGACTGTTCATGCTGGATTTCAAATGGCCTAAAGAAAAGCTTTAATTTCACACCTATAAAACTGTGCCATAGCTAAAGAGCAGCAGGCCGATCACTGATGTGTTCCAGGATACAAACACCTCTGTATTTCACTTTGATCCAGCTGCTAATAAGCCCTAAAGGGTAAATTTATGTGTGAATGTTTGGGGTGACAGCATTCAGTCCACTGGTGTTTGTGCTCAGGCCAAACCTCTTGACGTAATAACTCTTGCTGGTGTGCTGGAGTTGTGTGTGTTGTTAGCCAGCAAATCTGTGCAGTGCGTTCTCACTGAGAGCCCAGCACAATGAATCACAGGGTCTGGGAATGCCAGAGTTTAATTGGAGCAACCAGCCCCTGCCTAATTAGGTGGAATTTCCTGGCAGAGCGAGAGAGATGAGGCGGAGGGGGAGCGTATACTATGCAGCCCCTGCACCCTTCTGCAGCTTCTGTGTGCCCACCCTCCTCCACAAGAAGTCTCTGAATCCACCATCCACTCCAAGGGATCCCGTTGCACAACCCACTGCAGGCTAATACTGAGTCCACACAGCTACACACATGAATAAATAGTCAGTTGAAATTTTATTATGCACACAGAGGGGCTGCAGACCTACACAACACAGAGAAAGTCACTCGTAAATTATCATTACACACAATGGAAAAAACTGACATTACGGCACAGCATCTGAAATCTTGACAAGTTTTCTTCATTATGCTGATGAATCCCCCAGAAACTCAATATTTATGGATGCACGTGTAGGATTTTCAAAATAAAAAAAAAAAACATATGGCACACTACACTTGAGTCATTCATCTGGGCTGAGCAGTTGATTAAAGCTTGAACTTTCAGCATCCTCTGAGTAATTTATTCCAAAGAGTGCTCTGAACATCTAACATTTGCCTACATCTCCACACGCAAAATGCCAAGGCAAACTTTTCTTCTTTGGACAGCAAGTTTAAAAACCACCTCTCTGACCTTTCCTTCTGTTACTCCTCAATCTGCTGTTTCCTCATCCTCAACATATGGCTGCCCACTGGACCGCTGTTTACCCCCCATTTTTCACTCTGACAGCCTCACTTTGCACCAGCCGCTGAAGCCCCAGTCTCCCTGGCTTTAGTGTCCCATATGGGGGAAAAAAGCATAGTACCTCTTGCTTCATTTTGGTCAAAGTGGTTTATGCACGGAGCGACGGTCTAGTACTGACTATATCTTACACATCAGAGATCAACGCAGGCTGTCAGACAGAGTTATGCAACAGAATGTTTCATTGTGGAGGAAACAGGGCAGCACTTGGCCTCTCACCCTTCACATTCTGAAGAGCTCCAGACAGCTGACACTGGACTTTAACCCGTCCCACAAGTCTTATTTGACTGTGTCCTAGAAAAGCAGTGTGTATGTTTGGTTGAGCGTGCGTCTGACTGAGTGTTTGCATGTGGTGGGAGCGGTGGAGTTGTGTAAGTCACGGTGGTTCTGGACTTTCCCGGCCCTGCTGCTCAGCCCCGGCGTGTCCCTAGGGAGGCCCCTGCGTTCATGGGAAAGTCACGGCTCCATTTCAAACGGCATTCTCGGGGTCTGGCAAAGTGGGGCTGTGCGGGTAACACTGAGAACAGCGACACCACACTGACACCGGGGGGCACCCCGGGGCCAAACGCTGCTGGGGCTGTTACCAGACTTGCCCAGAGGAATGCTGTTTAGCTGTCACCAAATGTCAGAAAGTCACTTAGATTTATGACACGACTGTCAGTGCTTGAAAAGTAGCCGCTCCTTGCTGACAGTAGCAATTATTAGTCCTCCTTTAGGCATTGTGTTTAAATAGACCGAGCAATTACAGCTTCACATGTTAACTGTCTGAGTTTATTACAGTTAAAAGTGAAGTGTAAATTTAAACATCCATTGAATTTTGTTTTCCTTCTATTAAAATTCTCTGCTTTTGTGCCCGTACAGGGATAAGGACTATCATTTGCGGACCTATAAATCAGTAGTCATGGCTAACAAGCTGATAGACTGGCTTATAGCACAGGTAAGCCCTGAATCTGCTCCACCAACACTGTCAAGTACAGATTTTCTGAAATGAATATGTTTGTTTTACAGGATTTTGTCCCAATAAATCTTTTTGAGGATATTCTAACGAAATAGCAACAAAAGGATTTGCTGAATTTTTGTGTTTTGCATATGTAAAGAATTAGATGAAGCCATATGTATCTGATTTGAATAGCAACGAAACACAGTTCATCACAATGAACATCAGTAAGATATTTTAAATTTGGAGACTGTCATACATAATTATCTACTATTTATTATATATTTAATAATATTGTATATTGATTTCAGCCTGATTGCCAAACCCTAATCCACAACATGTTGTTCTATATCATTTCCACTGGTTTCTCAAAGCAGATTTCCTCCCCTTCAAAAACAAAAACAAAACAAACAAAAAAAAAACTGTAGTTGGCGGGGAAAAAGTGTGAGAAACAAAGAAAGATGGAAGTGGCTGTTGTCATAACAGGTCAGTCACTTCAAATGTGCAGCAGAGAAAAGAAACCATCAGGCTCTCAGCGGAGCCAAGAGGAAACGAAGAAAGAAAAGCAGAATTGATTGGACGGCTAAGCTTTATTGACTTTGACAGGAAGCTTTGAGGTTGACGGATTGATAGCCCTGTACAGGATGACAACAAAGAAATGAAATGTATATGGCCACCACCACAGAATCAATGGCAGACGGCACATGCATGTGTGTGTCTGTGGTAGTCCATATGAATGTGTTTGACCCAGGCCAGTGGAACAGCTCTCACTCCTTCAGTGGGACTTCAAGAGCTGTCAGTCACTGCTGTCTAGACAATGATTTTGGCTGTGTTTAAGATAGAGCAGGGCCGGCCTCAGGGCTTTTGGATTCAGGAACAAAGGAGGGGTGTGAGTGTGGCATTTTGACTTCTCTCTATACACACATGTCCTTTGTTCTGTTGCTCTTCTTTATTTTCTGTCATCCTCTTTTACCCCCCCACCCCCGGATTAATTTACTCTATCAACTCTCTATGCTCAAATTGGTCTCATTTCTCCGGTGCGTTCACTCTTCCTCATGACTTCTGGTGCAGGGGGACTGCAGAACGAGAGAGGAAGCATTGATCTTGGGGGTGGAGCTGTGCGACAACGGCTTCATGCATCACGGTACGGCACTTTTCACTGTTAAGGATTTTCGCAGACCAGAAAAAAGTTCCGATGCTGCTTAACCATGGAATCGTCTCCATCACTGACTAAAGAAGAGTTGAATGCGTTGCAGAGGACGCCTGGCGTTTAGCATCCTGTTTTAGAACACAACCACTCTTGTTCTCTTTCCATTTCTACTTTTAATCCCTTTGACACGCTACAGGAATAGAACTTTTTTCCAATCCAGTGAAAAACTTTGTGTGCGCGCATATGTCTATGGCTGTATTCAAACATACCATAATTAACTTCACGCGTACTTGAGTGCATATTTATTTCTTAAGTAACCGAGAGCTGGGTACATGCATGGTTGGTTTACTTTAGCTTTGGGAACTTGGCAGATAACATGTGGATGTTCGTCAGCTGTAAGTACAGAAACGGACAGTAGCCATGGTTACAGTTTGTTTATGAGAGTCAGATTTGTTTTTAGCTCCACGATTCTCTCGTGCCAAAGTCCACATCATACACGCTACAGAGTGAGTCACGGCGTGTCTCCTCATACCCCCATGATGTAACTGCTCCTAACTACCCACAGTTCAAGCCTCACACTACAAATTACCAGCACATCTATAGAACGTAACAAACCCCAGCCATCAAGCTTCCTTTCACTTCCACAGCATACAGGGTAATTTTACCATTCGTGCCTGCGAGTTATTTGGCTTGACGATGTAGCTATTAAAACTATTGGCACCATATCTGATCTTGAGGGGAATGAAGTGAGGGAATGTTAGAAGGAAACTCTGTTTTTCCCCTCAGGGCTATTTTTTATTTCAGTTTTGAAGTCTTGGTGGATGCGTTATGTTGCTGCTGAGACTGGGTTCATTCAAAAGTAATATTTTGCCATAAAAGTGAGGTCCCCTTTTCTGTTTGTGCTTTTTTATATACATGGTGTATATGTGTTAAAGTGCTTGGGCATGCTTCATTTGGCATGTGATACTATTGTGGTCACACTTAGATGAGCTTAACCTTTTTAATTTAATGCAGGATGAATTACTGCTAAATTTAACGTACTCTGCCTCTGCACAGCAACACACACTGGGCTTCTAAGTGTTGACAGTTTGCACATATTCTTCCCTTCTCTGACTAAGGTTGAACTGATAACAGTGATCATAATATGCTGTGTTTTTCACTCCAAGCTAAACTTGTGCGCTCATTGATTCTGTTGTTCTTCTGCGTATCCGCTGGCATTCACACAATACTTTGTTGTCACCTCCCTCAGTGCTGGAGAAGAGTGAATTCAAGGACGAGCCTTTGCTGTTCCGCTTCTTTGCTGATGAGGAGATGGAGGGTTCCAACACCAAGCACAAACCTATGAAGCATGACCTGAAAATAGTTGAGAACGTCATCTCCAAGTCTCTCCTGGTGAGCGCTCCGCGGCGGTGCCTTCTTATTGATTGATTAGCTCTCAGTGTGTCTCATATGCTAAGGCTTGCTATAATTTACCCCCGACTCAAAGCAAACTAAAAGCACCGTAGTAAATCATTATGAAGCACACAGCTGTGAGCAGGAAAAGCAATAACACTGCAAAAGACTATTTTATACCTCAGTAAGCAAGACAAGCATTCTTTTCACAGGAGTGAGCAAATACTACCATTTCTGCTATCTGCCTGTGCCAGTATCTTCTTCTAGTGTGTGTGCTTGTGCTCTGTGAAAATGTCTCAGTCTGCTGGCTGGGGATTGTGCTGATGCGAGACGTGTTGTTTTCCAGATAAGGCCCAGTGATGGAGGCTACGGCTTTACCCTGGAAGAGAGGAACCGGGTTCCCATCATCAAATCTGTGGAGAAGGGCTCGCCAGCTGAGGTGAGAACACACACCGTCATATAGTGTGTGCACACTCAGGAGGGTGGACACAACTTACACTACATATACATATGAAGATCCGTCCTCATTTTCTAAATTTCCTCTGTTATTTTTGTGCATCATTTTCTGAAGGAGTTTCATTTTCACTAGAAAGTATCACAGGTGATGCTGGAAGTTTGGTGATGAAATATCAATAGACCCAAGTTTGATTTTTCGTATTTTTTCTGCGTGTGCATGCTCTAGACAGTGTTAATTTTGTTTATGGCACAACAGACGCCAGGAGGAACGTTCCACTTGTGTTGCATTTCATTCAGCAGGTCATGGGTTGTACAGAACTTGAGGCGACGCCACTAATGTGATCACTTTGATTTTGTTTTCCAGAAGTTACTTGGCAAAGCTGTGATGTGTCAGTCACCATGTATCTTTTATTGTGGAAATGTGATTCAGTCATTAGTCATGAAAAGCATAAACTTGTGACAGTTTGCCTTCTGAACTAAATCTGCTTGCATAGCAATGTGGCACTGATGCTGCCGTTAGCATTTTCATGCAGAAATAAAGCGTAATGAAGGGAGCCATATTTTTGAGGTCTCCTTTGGTGTTCAGCTTTGATCTGCTAGTTTGAAAATGGGACGGAGGAGTTTAAAGGCAAATATGATCAGTTTAAGTGCATGACCCATAATTCCCTCCAGTCCTAAAGTAGTACTGAATGAGCCTGGAAGGTCTGGCTTGCATAGAGGCTGGCATTGTGTGCGATTCCCTTAAAATATTCAATCTGGGACGATGAAATCTGCAACAGGATCCAGCTGTACTCTGACAGATATAAGTTATCCCATATTGTCTCCTAATACTGGGAGTGTGTGTGCTTTTCTTTTGTGATATATATACATCATATTGATGATTTTATAGCGAAAAAGTTAACTTAAAGTTAAAAAAGATAAATAATTCACTGTGATTCTGTGTGACATTAAAACTTAATGCTTGATTTAATTTTTTTTTTTTTTTTATCTATTCTTTTTTCTTTTATGTACTTTGTTGTTAGATGGCTGGACTAGAAGTGGGGAAGAAGTTGTTTGCCATAAATGGAGACCTGGTCTTCCTCAGACCATTTGCTGAAGTTGAAATCCTCCTCAGGCAATGTTTTAACAGCAAAGGACCCCTCAGGGTGCTGGTCAGCACCAAGCCAAGGGAGTAAGTCAGATCTGTGTATGCGCAGGTACTGTCAAAATCATCTAAATGTCTGTGTCCCTCAGTTTGAAACTGGTCCTCTTTCTTCATTTTCTCCTCCAGGACTGTAAAGATCCCAGACTCGGCTGATGGGTTGGGTTTCCAGATCCGTGGATTTGGCCCGTCTGTGGTCCACGCTGTGGGGAGAGGTAAGAGATCGACACCACTTGAGCTGTCTGGCTTCATCAGCAAAAGGCTTCCCATCACTTCCCTGTTATTGTGGCACAGCTGGCAAGCAGCTGCTCCACCAGTCTTTAGGGGGTGTGCGTGACTTGGCTGGAGCATGACGCGATCACAATGATTTCCATGTACCTATTCGCATTATTCATAGGGGTTCAATTGTTCTGGGCGATGGGAAGCACTCTACATTTTTTTGTTCTAAATTCATCAGAGCCCCTCTTTCCCCCCACTCTAAACTAATTTAGCATGTTTAGTAGCACTGCTATCAGGGGTTGCACAAGATAGGGCCCAATCAAAAAACAATTCATTGCCTTGTTCGGCCGTTCTCAGGGGAATTGAATCTTGTTTCTTTCCTTAAGCAATCTAAGTGCGGGGTGGAAATGTGCTGGGGATGTGCTTGCATGTGAGTGTGCATGTGTGTGGCTACATGTGTTGACTCGATGATGTGGTTGCCTGGGAACCTGCTGTGTGTTTAAGGAGATGCCCTGATCCCCCGAGACAAAGCTCATAATGTAAGAGGTGTTCTAATCCTTTGGACTGTCATAACAGCTCCTGTCCCCTGGCGTCTGAAGTCAACAGGAGCTGGTAGCACCAATTAAAGAGACTAGAAAAGTGGAGACAGAGAAAAGGGGCACTTGTACAGATAGCTTCATCATGAAATCAATTTCATGTGGCAATTCAGTGTATTCTCATTGTTTGATAAATTTTCATTTCTGCAGTTCTTTTTCTTAATTAAGTGTTTAGTACCAGCTGTTGTGAGGCTACCCAGACAGTTGGCCACCACTTAGGTCAAGCAATTATTGGATTGTCCCAACACATAATAGAAACAGACATTAATGGTTCCCAGGAAATAAATTCCAGTGACTATGGGAATTCCTTTATCATTATTTCTTTATCACCTCCACAGTGTTGACAGTTGTGTGTTCATCCATCCATCCATTATCTATACACTGCTTAATCCTCATTAGGGTCACGGTGAGGGGCTGGAGTCTATCCCAGCTGACTTGGGGTGAAGGCAGGGGACACCCTGAACAGGTCATCAGTCTGTTGCAGGGCTACATATACAGACAAACAATCACACTCGCACTCACACCTATAGACAATTTAGAATAATCAATTAACCTCAGCATATATTTGGACTGTATTGAGGAAGGTGGAGTACCCAGAGAAAACCCACGCATGCACAGGGAGAACATGCAAACTCCATGCAGAAAGATCCCAGGAAAGCCGGGATGCAAACCGGGGACCTTTTAGCTGCAAGGCGAAAGTGCTAACCACTACGCCACTGTGCAGCCCAAGTTGTGTGTCTTGAATTATAAAGCTATTTTCACATAAGTACTAATTATTAAACAGCACCATGCCAGTTATATACTGAGATGCTGAATATGGTAAATATTCTACTTGCTACACATTAATCCATTACCATTGTGGTTATAAATATATTGGCCAGCTGATGCTGATGTTGAAGTCCCTCTCTGGTAGTTGATTAAACCCCTAAAAACTCATCTCTCTAATCCAAAGTTTCATACTTAAAATAATCCCTTCCTGTCTTAAAATAGCTTAGATGTAACTCTTCACTGTTTCCTTCTTTTAGAATGTGCTGATCTATAAAGTACCTGCCTCTTTCTCCACGCGCTTGTCCCAACTCCCTGCAGCTGAGCACACCAGCTCACCTATGACTCTGCTCAAACACTGTAAAACTATTCTGTGCTACACAATAGCATGCTTTTATATTGGAGTAATTCAGCCACAAATGATCAAACCAGTTGCTGAAGAAGGATAATGACACAGCAAGCCCCTTCCCTGCAAGCTAACAGGATTGGTTCTTTACTTTTGTCTCATATAAAACATCATTAGTGCTCTAGTTTCAAGGTGGAAATGCTCAACCATAGCATGATTTATCTTGTGGCATGAAAAACCATCATATGGACATGTTAACAAGGTAAAAAAAAATCCTGTTCTGTACCTACGTTTAGCCTCACAGAGGTAAACTGGGCTAGAGAGTCAGTCCTGTTTCTGATGCGGTACCAATCTGTTTTTTGTCTTATTGTTAAAAACATAGTGTCTGTAAATATAGGACACCTCACATTCTGTTTGCCAGAGGATTTTTTTCAAGGAGACTGGATGAGAGCTATTAGCTATTGT
This sequence comes from Amphiprion ocellaris, assembly GCF_022539595.1. Taxonomy (NCBI): domain Eukaryota; kingdom Metazoa; phylum Chordata; class Actinopteri; family Pomacentridae; genus Amphiprion; species Amphiprion ocellaris. Next base: position 14,988,936 of record NC_072787.1, on the reverse strand, counting down.
ATCATCCATCAGCTTTACTTGCTTATCTTTTTGATAAAACATGCACATGTTTGATACCAGTATCAAGTACTATACTCATTTATACTGTACAGTCCCTACTAATCATTCTTGTATTGGTCTTTAAACTTTGTGTTCTATTATTAACTAGAATAGACCTATTTATTGTGTATATATGCATATTTTAAGTTCAGTTAAAGCAGTAGAGAATCTAGGGCTGAATCATTTCATTCTTGCAATACTTCACCAAAGGATTCCAGATTCTTTACATTACAATACGAGGCAAGCCTTATGTGTTTTTAAGGAGCTATGGAAACAAATGGGAGGAATATTTAGTCTGCCATGCACTTCCTTCTGATAGCTGTAAACCTTGAAGTTCTCTTATGGTCTGAATCACGTCCCTCAGAGAGGCCCTCGTCTACCCCAGATAAACAACTTCCCTCCTCTCTCCATACTCTCTCTCACACTCCTCCTGAGCTGCCAAAACAGGAAACAAAGTTGTAAATACAAAGAAGAAGGAGGAATGTTGTTCAACCCAATTTTGTGTACAGGATGTGGAAGATGTGACAGTTATTTTTTAGGATGTGCTTTTTTTTTTTTTTTTTATCCTGTCTAAGCTTGCACCTGCAGGATCATGTCCAGCAGTTATTGCCCTTGACAGTCTTCCTTTCTCTTTGCCGATTTCTTTGTCTCACGCCAGGCACGGTGGCAGCCATCGCCGGCCTCCACCCGGGCCAGTGCATCATCAAGGTGAACGGCATCAATGTGAGCAAGGAGAGCCATGCCAGCGTCATTGCTCATGTCACTGCGTGCAGGAAGTATCGGCGACCTACGCAGGTAAGACATGAGGAGAAGAAAGGAAAGGTAACAGTGGATAAACTGCGGCGTAAACCCAACTAGACAGTAACATGTTTCATTTAAGGGATAGTGTTATAGAGTGTTAAGGGTTATAAAACACAAATTTAACACATGCCTCGTTGTGAACGTCTATGCGAAGCTGAAAGAATAAGTAAATTATGCAATCTTGGGAGAAAAACTAAATTCTTTCCTTCTGTTATGCTGGATTTATGTTTGAAGTCATGCTTTTGGATCGTAGAATGATGGCTGGTGTGATATTGTGAAATATGTGTTGATCGATTTGTTGTGCCACGGAGAAATGTGTGAAGTCGCAGAGGTGCAAAAGAGCCGAGAAGATGGGAAACAAGCAGTGGTTACCCGTGAGAATAAACGTAGCAGAAAGACCTCCTCGCTCCCGTTTACCTTCCTATCGCTCTTTCTCTGTCTGACTCCATCTTTCCCTCTCTTGGGTCATTACACAGAAATAATAGTAGTTTTGGCTCCTCTAGCGCTGACCCCTGGCTCACAGCAGTGGGCTTGTTGTGGGAGACTGGCAGTCTGGAGAAAGAGAGGAGGGACGGGATCTGGAGGTGGCCGGGGCTCAGGATGGGTGAGAACCTAGCAGAAAGAGAGAGGAAAGATGGAGGAAAAGAAGGGGGGATAGGCCAGACAGCTTCATTCCTTTTTTTTCTGGGAGTGTGGTTCACAGCAGGCAAGTGTGGGAGCAGCGAGCGAGCTCAGTCCACCTGTTAAAGGTGGGAAACGGTGAACATAGAAACCCCAGGGTGTGTGTATGGTGTGAATTAGTCTAGTGTGTCATTATAATTGAACCCCGTTGGGACTTAGGGAGCTTAATGATGCACTGCAGTGTTCCAAAACTACTGGAGATCTGGTTTACATCAAGTACGGACTCGGAGGAACCGCCCTCTCTCTCTCTCTGTGTCTTTATGTGTGTTTGTGTGTGTGCGGTTGTACACGAGAAGACCACAGACCAGTAGGCAGGCACAGCATGCAGCCTTGGCAGAAAACCCAGTGTGGGCTTGGGTGTGGAGAACAGACAGATATACACAGACGTTGCACAAAGACACACACACACACTGGGCTGTGCAGCACGCTAGAGTGGGTTGATGAGATTGGCATGGGTTTGCTTTTGTGGCCTCACCAAGCACCATGTTTCCATATGTTTGTGAAGGCTTTTCACTGTATGCTCTGCCAAACCAACTGTGACACTGTACACCATATCTGGGCAGAATCAGCTAAATATGCTGCAACAAAGCCCAGCCTCGGCTTGTGTACTCACGCACACACTCCGCAGAGTTCTGTGTATTCGGTTATATTGTTTCGAGTTTCCCATCTTCTCCAGCAATAGAAATACCACCTGTTAATGACAAGTGAGACTGGAGGGATGATTGTGATGCTACAGTAGTAGTAGTATTTGTGTTGACAGTTGTGCACATGTCCAGTCAATTTAACTCTAAGTAAAAAGACACAGATGTATTAAAGTTAACATATGTAAAAAAGAAAAGTCTGTTTCAAGTGTTTCTTAATAATAAGAGTCTAAGTGAAATCTTTATTGGATTATTTATGCAGCAAGATACTATTAAGTGGGTATACAACAGCAGTGAGAGCGCCCAAGAAGACAACCAGAAAACCAACCAGAAACCCGCCCCTGAGGAGAACGGAGACGGCTTTGAGTGCAAAGTAGAAGGTGACCACACACGCTCACTCATTTACAAACTACATGGGAGTAACTCATTTAGCGAAAAAGAAATTCCGCTCAAGGTGTCTGTAGATGTAACACAGACTTGTTCACAGGCCCGTCGCCTCCTTCGGTTAACAAGTGAGTCGCAGCTCCGAACAGGCTCATCTGGAACGTGTTAGTCTGAGAACAGCCCCCTCCTCTGGCTCATCAAGTGTTAATTCCCCCCCTACAATTTATGGATCCCAATGAGAAAGTAAAACAGGAAAGCTATTCCCTTCATAGCAAACAGCTCCGGAGCAGGATTTATTGCCACGTTAAGTCATCGCGTTAGCGTAGGGCCGGTTAACTTAATGCTCTTGGAATTGCTCATCATATTTTTGGAGGGAGATAGAAGAAAGCCATGAGCAGAGGGTCTTTCTGTGAAATTGTCCACAGATTTGGTGGTCTGAGGCCTCCTACAGTGCTGAGTGGGATGATGAAAACACTTGCAACACTGCAACTGTGCGCTCCAGAACATAATTAGTACATAATTTTGGGAATTCATGCATGTGTGCCACCTTCTGCAAGTTAACTGAATATGTCGTATTACTGTTCCTGTGTTTCTGCAACGTCAGAGGTGATGGACAAGTTCAATACTATCGCGATTATTGATGGGAAGAAGGATCATGTAAGTCTGACAGTAGACAACGTCCAGCTGGAGTACGGAGTGGTGTATGAGTACGACAGCACAGCGGGCATCAAGTGTCATGTGCTGGAGAAGATGGTTGAACCCAAGGGATTCTTCAGCCTCACTGCTAAGGTACCGTGTTCTTTGAGTTAATCCAGGACTTTACTAGGATGAATGTAGGAATTAAACTATTCGATCTAATATAAGGCATATCTTAAGGATGGAAAAAGGAACCTTATTTTTGTGAAAATTAATGAAAGAGTAGGATAGTTTGGGCTTTGCTCGTTGAACATCTGGTTAGGTGTTGGGTTAATTATGTGGGATATTTGGAAATAGTCATTTTGGCAATTCAATAAATTTTAATGGCATTTGAATGTTTTTATTTGGTCCAATTAAAGGCAGCAAACACAAGATGTAGATTCAATTTGTGGTAACTACTTGGTAATTTGGTACAGTGGTAAGTTAATAAATTCTATTGTTTGGCAACATTTACAGTTAAATCACCCTATAGTTGCTGTTATTCCTTAATTTGATATGTTTTCCCTTCATAGAGACTATTTATCCAAAATCTAGTTGTAATACCTTTTATTATTTTAGTTGATTATATGCTTAAGTGGAGCTTTTCCCCACTAAATTTGAGTATAATGACATACATTACACCGATCACAAGTACAGCTTGATTTTTGGGGCTTTTGGTATTTGTTCTTGTCAAAATATGTTCCCATTAAGTGCTCTTTTTGCTGGTTTTCACCAACTTTGCTGCTTGCATCGTGGTAATACTTGATTAAAAATTCTAAAAGTAAAATTTTGTGTATGTCCTAAATGTTAGGATAAACATTTGCGCTAACATTTGGGCATATGTGAAAATTAAACATGGTATTGTTAATAGGCAATTACATGACAATGTATTTCTGGTGGTTTTGCAGAAAGTTCTCGTGTAACAAACTGCTTTATACAGGGAGTAAATAAGTAAAGTAATACATTTTAAGCAAGAAAAAAAACCAAATAATTTAAATCTTTTTTTTTTTTTTTTTTTGAGTAATGAACCCAACACAGTCAACTAATAATTAGCTCAATCCATAAAGCAAGCATGTTGTTCTGGCTGTGACATTATGTTAAAACAGAAAGCGGGGAAAGAGAGGGACAGTTTTTATTATCTTTTAGTTGATGAATTTTGGTGTTTATCACCGCAGAGCTGTGCCTTGCTTAATGGAGGATAACAATCAGGACATAAACAAACCATGGCAATGCTTTGTCTCTCAACAGGCTCGAGAGGAGCAAGAGAAAATGATTATGACAAGTTATCAGTTTCCTTTGCATAGTTTTACTGTTTAAATGCGAGTAAGATCTCAGTCAGATTTAGACTGATCATTCAAAACAACTTTGTCATGGCCTTTTTTCTCCCCCAGACATGAATTCCAGTGTATTTGTTTCATCTTTGAGTGCTGTGGTGTAGTTTGAGATGCTTGATGTTAGTTAAAAGTGACAGCTTTATTTTTTAGTCATGTTAGCTCCCAGCTGGATAAAGTGCATGCTTTTTACATCCCAGCAGTGATACTCACAGAATGATCATTATTGATTTAAGATACACAGAGGAGAGAGGATTCACACAGACATGGATGCACACTTGCTGGTGCAGAAAATAAAAAAGTACTTTGCAGGATCTTTTTGCCAAATTACATGATGAACAACAGCTCTCATGTTTATGATGTATTAGCCAAGATTACAAGTTGGGTGCATGTTTTAAATTGATGTAGAGTTGTAATTCTTTTGTTCCTAAGGTCTTCAAAAGCTGCTTCTTAAATGAAACCCAGTGGCATACATAAAATAAGACTCGCCCTATCCGCTTGCAGTGTGTAGTTTCCCATTCCAGTGAAAGTAAATTTAGTGTTATTATAAACATCTGCCCCAGCATTCCATGTCGTCCTCTGAGATCTGTGCGATGTTGAATTTTAATGTCAGCAACACTGTCGGGGTGCATGGCTTGTCTTGTGCATCACTCTCTTCCTGCTGTTACATTTCCTCCCCTGGTTTTCTCCCTCCTCCACTGGGCATCTCATTAGGAAGACTCAAAGATTTGTTTCTCTTATTCCCTTCATATCTGTTCTCTGATCTGTGAAGTCAGAGTCTTCTTGCATACAGCATCTGTATCGCAATCTGGGTGTATCTCCACGGATTTATGAGTAGCACAAGGAGATTTTTGATATTCAAGTTTTACTGCACATGAAGTGCTGCAGAGAAATCAGCCCTCCGGCCAGATTTAATTTTGTTATCCCCTGAATAAGGAGCTTGGTCATTCATTTACATCCCATTAGTTGCTCCGAAAGGGATTTTTTAAAAAGCATTTGCACACCAGTTCATCATCCCTGTCTTTGTTTACCCTCTCTGTGACCAGATCTTGGAGGTGCTGGCACGTAACGATGACCTGCTGGTGCAGATGTGTGGCAGGCTGAGTTCCAGCTGTGATGTGATCCCCGAGGAGCTGCAGGTTCGCTTCAGTGCCATGTATGGCGAGAGGGTGGAACACATCAACCGACGCATCACCAACTACAGAAAGGTACGTATCTGCAGCTGCTCTGGTAAATAATACAGAGGCCTTTCATCAGCCCCTCTTGCTCTGGATGGTGTTTCTCTCCACAGTGAACTGCATATGTATATTTTTACACAGCTTGGAAGCATGAATATTGACTCTGTCTTTTGCAATTCTCAGTAGATTGACAATAATAGAAACAGGATGCAGCTGGTGTAGAAATACCACTTTTGCATAGTTTCGCTGTGGTTCCACACTGTAATTCTGTTGCTAAAAGAAAACGTGGAAATCCTGCTGAAGTAATTCAACATAGATGCAGTGTGATAGACCTTTTATAGTGACCTCCACTAATAGACTGTATAAAAGAAGTGGATGTAGCCTCTGGGGTCTGAAAAGTAATGTGGAAATGCCTTAAATCTGCAGTTTTTCCAATGATCACTCCACTGGTTTGAAAAAGAAGTAAGATTATGAAGAAGTGTATGAGAAAATGACTTTACTTCTCACTTTATTACCTCAGTGAACATTTTCCAAATTAGTTTATGGACTCAGTCGTTTGTTTCAAATCATCTCCAATACAAAATGATGCTTGTTTTGTAAAGTGTGGTCCCATTTAAAGAACAAAAGTGGGTGTGAAGCAGGGTATGCTGTAGGCCGTGGCTCCATTGTGGTTGACATCTTGCTACCATGGCGACATGTCAGGATAGAGGCACAGCAGTACATATCCATGGCACTATATAACATTTATATTGCTGTAAAATGGTTTATTCTGTGTTGTCCATGTTTTTATTTTAGTTTAATAGTATATTTCCAATTTGTGAAAGTAAGCTGTAACATTTGGGTCACATAAATGTTATATTCAGAGTTAAGTTGTACAACAAGACGCTCCAAGGACTTGCTAGCCAAGCCAACTAGCTAGCACCTGTGTTAGCTGGTAATGTAGCGTTTGCTATTTTAACAGTGGTGACAGCCAAAAATGCCAAACTCCATCACATCACTTTGACCACCTTCACTTGTTTTACACAGTCTCTGCTTCCACTGCACTGACTAAATAGAACTTGCATAAAGAACTTGGGCGAGTGAAGAAAACACTGTGAAAAGGCATTGATGCCTCTCATCAATGCTTGTTTTGTCCTTGTGCTTACTGTGTTGACATCAACATGTCAAAGTGCATCAGTCCAGTAACTCGCTGCCAAACGCCGAGCACCACTATCACAAGGCTGCTGTGCAAAAACATAATCGGTTCTCACTGACCTACAAGAAATATTTAGTCAAAAAATATGTGTTTGACTTCCAAACTTGTCATTGATTATCTGAATGTGTCCACAATATGCAGTGTTATCGAGCGCTTTGTTTGTAATTAGGTTACAGCTGGTTATCGACGGATCCAAAGTGTTTCCATCACTTTTCATTCACATGTGTCTATAGGCAAAACAATTCATGCAAGTGTGCGTGAGAGGGACGGGGAGAGAGGAAAAGATCTGACTCAACATTAGAGCGGGCCTTGGATTAATTAGCAGTCACTTATAAATATCCCTGCACAGCCACAGCCAGGACTTGTTGTGTAAGATCCCCTCATGCACCAGAGCATTCCTCCTCAGACCCCTAGAGAGACAGGAGGGTGGAGAGAGGGAGAACCGAAGAAGAGGGGGACAGGAAGATAGAACAGAGAATGATTACAAAAGAGATAAGAACTTGGGGGCTTGGAAACAACTGACCTGAGCCATCTGGAGGCAGACAGGAGATGTGGAGGTGACCGTTTGGTCTCTAGAGAAGGTCAGTTCATTGTCCATCTGGAGATCAGCAGCAGCAGCTTCATACTTGAGAAATTTGAAATAACTGAAGAGAAATGTTTGTTTTAAGTTCTTTTTTTAATATATACATCATGTTATATTTGTGTTGTCCGTCAGCCCAAGTTGCTAAAAAGTTATCTAATGGATTATAGCATTCAAGACAGGTTGCAGGCCAGATGATGGAGGGTTCAAGTAAAGTTTAACCAACTTTTGCAAAGAAAAAAATGCGCTTATGATATTCAGCTCTATTGGATCAAAGCAAACCATCTGACTCCCCTTGTATTGTGCTTTGTGTAGTAGGTTAAGGGAGCTTCTTTGCATTGCAGAATTGTGGTCTAGTTATGTCTCTTATACAATTTCAATAAGAGTCAATCCACCTGGGACGATATTTGCATTTATTAAACACTTTATACAGCATCCATATGCTGCAAACTTGTCTCAAAGAATCTTTCTTTAATTAGAAGCTACATACTTTTTAGGGAAGAATGTGTTTGATATCACTGTGGTAAAAGTAAAACCACAGTTTCAACATATGAACTTACTTTCTGTATGTTACACGTCAAATCGCAATTACAGCATGATGATATGAGCTGCTAGGCACCATTTAAACACAGTTCATATCAATTTAAATGATAAAGGGTTATGTTGGAGTCTGGAGTTCCTCACATATGCGAGCAATGATAATCTCATGAGTCTGTCTTAAATCTTTGATTTGGTTTGAATATCTGAGCTGCCACATGAAAAGGAGGAATGTTGAAAATGTACAGTAATGAATGTTTATGCTTTTCTTCTCGGGCCAGCTGTCTCATATGTAAAGGAAAACAGAACATCTAGTTGACAGATATTCTCTGCTGTGTTTCACATGCAGACTTTTATTCTTATTTGGCTGAGGTATATATCAGCTAAATAATGCTGAGACTTTTGAAGCCTCCCTCTTCTAAAATTGTTATTTCATTGTCTCATCTCTAACAGCCATTTACCAGCGGTATCAAAGATTTGCATTCCCTGTGGTAATTGCAATTATAGTGCAAAATCCCTTCTTATTTCACATAAAGATTTTTTTCTCTTTATGAGCTACAATAAAGAAAATGCATACATGAGCAGACTTTATCTCTTATCTATTGGTGTGTCTTTTGTTGTTTGCATCAGTTTTCTCGGGTACTCAAGAACAGGGCATGGCCTACTTTTAAGCAGGCCAAGGCTAAGGTGTCCCCTCTGCATAGCAGCGACTTCTGCCCCACAAACTGTCATATCAACGTGATGGAGGTGTCCTACCCTAAAACTAAGACTTCTCTGGGCAGCGCATTTGGCGTGCAGCTGGATAACAGGAAGAACACTCTGGAGAAGGGAGGACGCAGCGGTGCTGAGCAGGGTGAGCAAGGGAAACACATGCACAGTGGGATCATTCTGCATGTTTTTCGAAATTGCCACAATTTTAACTGGTGCGTTTCTATTCAGGTAAACTGAACCCCATGGTAAATGTGCAGCACACCATCACAACTATGGCTGCACCGTCAGGTCATAGCCTGGGCCGCACGGAGGGCCACGGCCTCCGTTTCCTGCTCCGAGAAGAAGACCTGCTCACTTTGGATTCATATCAGAAACTCCTCTACAAACTCACCGCCGTTGTCAAGGAGATGGAGACACATGGTGGACATATTCATGAGTAAGTGCATGCCTTTGCTGTCTCTGCACCTGAGTGATTGCATTCATTTAGACATGCAAATGATCAACTTGTCAAACATAAACACACGCACGCACGCACAAAGACCACACTTCCTTATGTGCACAACCCTTCTGCAAATCATTTCTATGTGAGTGTTGTGTTTTTAATAAACGAGTTTGAACTTGAGGTTAATCTGTTCGAACATATTCCTGCAAATTGCAAAACAAAGCGTGAAAATGATGTTTTTTTTGCAACGCTTCAAATCGCTTTTTTGCTTATGACGGAAAGAAGTACCCTCCCACTGATTCCATTTGATTTGATTTGAAATGTCCTTTGAAAGCAGATTGCCTCGTGTAACAAGCTGTAACCTTAGCAGCCTGCGTGGTCAATGAGCTGCATCTGGCTCTTGGTGGGAATACATGTGGATCATTACTTTAGCACCTGTGTGTTTGCTGTGAGTGTGTGGAAGACGGAGGAAAAACAGAGCGGAGTGAGTTTGCTGGGTTTTTTCAGCACATTTCACACTTAATTTACATTAAGGATTTAAAATGAGATAGGGTATGTATGTGTTATATCGCTCTGTACTCAGCATGGTTGCCAGGTTTATTGTTTGGAAACACATGAGGCAATGGAAAGGAAATAGGAAATGCTGCTCCAGTCTCCCCCCTTCCACCGCCACCACCAAACAGGAAACACAATCTCAATGAAGAAGGGTGTGCTATTAGACCAGGTGCCCTCTGGAAAAGCCATTCACTAACACTATCCCACTGATAAATGCATGCACACTACAGACACGAAGCCTTAATAATGCACATAATAGAATCTATTTCTCAGTAAAATGTCCAAAAAAAGAAACTTTAAAGTTACAGAGTTCTGCTGCAGTAGTTTGCAATTATTAGCAGACAGCTTACTGATTATGAAGTGTGTGATGAATCTTTAGATGATCATTTGATTGATTTAGCCATTAGGAGTCCCCTCAGCTAAGGCGGCAGTGTTCAGAGAACGACATTAAAAGTTTGCTAGATGGAGCGGAGCTGTCACCTAACCGCGCTAATAACGGGAAGAGTCCACAGCAGGGCTCGTAATGACGGAGTCTGAACAAATTTTGTCATGCTCCTGTCAGCGCCAATTAGCTTGGTCACATGCGCACACAGTCAGATAGTCCGAGACACATCTAGGAAGGCGATGGTAACCTTTAGTATCCGCTATCTGTTCAAACATGCAGACTTCAGGAGCTTGTTAAAGGCGACCTGTGAGGGTTTAACAGCAGTGAAACTAATAAATTATAGTGCTAGTAGCTGTCTGCACACACTGCTGTGGCCTCTGTGGGTGTGTTGAACCTTCCTGAGCTCTTCATTAGATTAGTTTGCATATTAACGTGTTTGCTGACTGCACAAAGGTCATTACTACTACAACACACGACTCATCCTCCCTTTCAGTTCCCCTAGTTTAGTTTAAATCACTGTCTTTTTGTTTAGTCTCATTTTCTCTGTCTTACTATCCACAGGATCTGCACACATAGACACAGGCGCTCTTTCCACTCTGTGTCTCTTTCTTTTTCCGTTTTCTGACAGCGCCGCTTTTTAATGATATAATAATGAACTGAAGTGGCTGTTTCGTGTCTCGCATCAAACACACGACCCTCACATTCCCAGCATGAAAAGAGGAAGTCTGCGGTACATTCATAGTAGATTAGAAATATCCTCGAGTAATTTAGGAACAAGGAAAAAAAACATGTAGACATAGCAGCATATTACATAATGTCTTGGCTGACCCTCGAGGAATTCATTTTGAGGCAGCGACCTGTAAACTTTTGTCTCGAGGCCACAGCGACGGGGTCACAGCTGTGTGAGGATATTCCCGGTGACGTGCTTTCTATCGACACCCCCTCCCTTCCTGGATCACATACCTCCCCGTCTTACTTTCCTTCCCCATTTTTGTATGTTTTCTCATTCTGTGCACACTATACTGAACGTCATGACCGCCAGCAGTTTGAGAGCTATAGGGTCCTCGGACTCGTTTATCTCGCTATTGATCCAAACATTATGCAAATGTCTCACCACGAAACAGCCTGATGTGGGGCTTTGTAATGCAGATGCGCTTTAAGATGCAATGACGGCGATTGAAGTTCTAATGGTTTAACGCGTCGAAGTGGGTTAAAGAGCTTCCCGTGAGAGATTAAGAGATCTTTCTGATTTGTTGCGATAAGCAGTAGTGTACTTTGGCCTGCTCTCGTTCTCTTGTTCTCTGTTTTTTTTTCCAGTTTTTTTCTTCTCTCTCTTTTGATTCTTCTGTGATCCAGTCATTGTTATTCTGCCTTGCTCCCTCCAATAGTTTTCGCCCCAAAGGCCCCAAACTGCGCTCGCTTCTTTATTAACCAGTGGCCAATCACAGAGCCCAGACAGCTTCTCCATGGCGATGGAATGCCACTCTGCTTTGGACAGGCATTGTGATGGCTGCTGGAGTGGACCATAATGAGGGCATCATTGTGGCCTAGTCAGCCTGTGGATTGTAGAAAGAGGGTCAGTGGGGGGAGAGAGAGGGGAATGAAGGGAGAGGAGAGGTGTTTAAAATCATAAAAAAAAGAGGCATTAAACTGAGATGCATTGGGCTGGCATGACAGAGGCAGGCTGTTTGTTTTGATGCAGCTCCGACTGGCCTCTAGCGGCCCCTCCCTCTCTGCCTCCGCTCGAAAATGTCTCGAAGGCCGATGCCATGACACAATGGAAAATGTAAGCGGACACAAATTAAAATAAGCCTGAAATGTAAACAGACATCGCGTGTCAGAATGCGTGCGTGGGGAGAGATCAAAAAAAAGTCCAAACCCAACATTTATTGGAATATGGCTTTAAATGCCACCATGTGTTGCTGCAACTGTGAAAATATCCTGTCCGGCCTCTTCCTGCTCCTCTGATAGCAGCCTAATGGAATACAAGCCAACGGCAATAGTGGGAGGGGAGCTGATCTGTGCAGCCGAGTTGCAGCGTGTTGACACAGCTGCACCTTGCTACGTGTTGTTTGAGCCTATTAATATAATGTGGATCCGTGACCGTCTGAAGCTGTTGTGCGGAAGCTAAACACAAACAGGCTGGGGTTTTGCTTGGCCCACTTAATCAGCTGTTGTGCGTACTGTACATGCTTGTATGTGCAGTTTGGAACGTTCCACTTACTGTGCTGGGACAGGGGTAACAACTCTCTGTGTGGAATTAGACCGGTCAAATGAGCTGTTTTTATCATGCTGTCTTGCATTAAGTTTGCATGAATATCATAGTTTTAAACAGTCCCTCCTCTTTTTCTTCTATTTCTACTTCTCTCCTTGCATCAGTCTTCTTTCCTCCATCACCCATCCTCCAGCATCAGAGGTGAGGACCCCTGAGAGCTACATTTCTGCCGAGAGTGAAGGAGAGAAAAGTGAAAAGAATGGCAAGAAAGTTTGTTTTAATGTGGCAGGAGACGAGCAGGAGGACTCTGGACACGACACAATCAGCAACAGAGATTCATACAGGTAAAAACTAAAAAAAAAAACTAGATAAAGAATAACACTGAGTGAGGCTAAATGAGTAGAAAAGCTAAATTACAACACAATTAACAGGAGAAGCAAAATAAAATTAAGAACTTTTATATATCTCATACAAGAAATGCAAGTGCATCATTGAGTTTATATTAGCCATACAGTATTTACATGCAGTATAATACAGTATATCATTTGCTGTATGCACTTTTAATCACTTTTATCGTCTCTTTCTCCTAATTTCTGACCAGTGACTGTAACAGCAACAGAAACTCCATCGCCTCCTTCACCAGTATCTGCAGCAGCCACTGCAGCTCCTACGTTCACAGCGATGAGATGGACTCAGGTACACAAATGCAGCACAGTGGACATGAGCAATATTCTTCTCCACTTCCATCTTAATAGTAAATGTGTTCTACACTTTGAAGTATATAACCTAACCCTATGAACCCTCTGAACCCCAAGCTGCCTCTGGGTATTTTATATCCTCTTGACACATTTTTACTCACTGTGGGCTCATTTGTCGCTGAAATATAAAATCCTGCACCTCCTATAGGATCAGCAGAAAGATGGCTGGAATTAGAGGGAACTCAAGAATGTTTTGTGGAGTATAAAGTTATAATAAAGTTATATATGAAGCTATAATGTTATAAATTGTATAAACAAGAGAAAACAAAGTTTAATTTTTTTTCTACAAAAATAGAAAAACCTGCAACCACGTGTACAACATTTTCAAGTACTCACAGGTGTCAATAATACTGAAAGCATATTTTTTTCCATACTTGTCTGCCATCAGCTCTGTGTAAATGCAGCGTGCAGTTCAGCCAAAAACTGCCTGAATTTTTGTCCCATGACTGTTGGTCATAGAGGAGTCACTAATGACTTTACTGTTTGTGCAAAGAAGATTTTATTTATTTATTTATTTTTTACAGAATCTGGTTAGTTCAAACAATTTATATTTGACACATTTTTGAATCACAGTTATATAATAAAGTGATTTTGATGAAAAATCACAACTTTAAGCTTAGATCTGAATCATTTAAATAATTTTGCAACTGTTGGAAACAATTTTTTTTTAGTTTTTACAGTTTCTGACTCTGATAAATGGGTTGATATTTTTATTATTAGTTTTATTTTTTTTTTAATTATTTTAAAGATAACCTTTCTTTGAAACCTGCTGGTTTTGGCGTTCAGAGGGTTTTCTGTATAACATCTGTATGCATGGCCATGTCTATCACTAACACACAGCTGTGTACACACATTGCAACTATATGCAATGTCAGATATTGCAGTTTTTTCTCTTTATTCTAAAAGCTAAAAGAAAACGAAGGGCAATAAACAGACACTCATACTGGATTTACTGTCAGTCCATGCTGCGTAAACATGCAGGTGTTTAATCCAGTATAATTATGGACTAATAGTGACAAGTTGTAATCGCACCACTGCAGGAGATGAAATGCCCTCCAGCGTGTGGCTGTCCCATGATAAGCAGAAGAAACTTCACAGCTTTCTGGAGCATCTGTTTAGCCAGGTGGGTCAAGCGTCTTTACTGCCCGGTGCTGTTTTCCTCAGATCTACCAGAGAACTCTTTATTGATTTATTGATCCCCTAAGGAATACATTTACCTTTACTGCTGTCTGGGTAAAGTGAAAGCTTACTTATTGTACTAGATAATATAGTGTGACACATTTCAAGTCACCCTGATTTACTTAATTCAAGCATGATTTCCAAGCTCCACATTTCATTTAATGTTTTTAAAGGTCAGATGTTTATTTAAGCCTTTGTGTATGGAGAACAGGAATTGTGAATTTTCTTGACTTGTGCTCAGGAAGGACAAATTATAACAGCCTTAATGACCCTAGACCTTTTCTGAAACCTTTACAGCAAAAGTCAACCATATCTGATTACACACAAACAAAGTTTTATGAGGATGTTTCCATCGGCAGTGGAAAACCAGAAAAACTGTGCTTTGCTGTCTCTGCGCTTTTTGGCCTGCTTCCTGTCATTTATTTTATTGTAGAACAGCTTCCCCCAGCTTTGTTTACATACTGCATAGCAAACTGTGTTCACTGAGGCTCTGTGGGATTGTGTGTGTGGGTGTGTGTGTGTGTGTGTGTGTGTTGCAGAGAGAGCAAAGAGAAGCAGGTGTTAGTTATGTCTGGCCAGCGCATTTTGCTTCCCTCCATATACTTCTCGATCTTGAGCTTAGCGGGAAACTGTATGAAATGCACAGATTTGACCCTTGTGCTTTCTTCAGGTGGACTCGATCACCAGCATGCTGAGAGGAGCAGTGGTGGCTCGGGCGTTTGAGCAGACCAAGTGCTTCACACCTGGAAGAGGATTACAAGGTACACCGATACCAGCAGCAAATGCTGCGATGTGCCCCCGGCGCTAAAACACTGATGTGTCAGCACCCTTTTACTGCATCTCATTACACACTGCGTTTAAACATTTACTGCTAAAAGTTGTAGCAAAAATATTTATTTTCTCACTTTTGCTCTTAAATCTCTCCTATCTTCTTGTTGAAATATTTCATACTGGTCCGGTTCTTCGCTTTCTGGCTCTTTCTGGGCTTCACAAGGAGAAAAAAGACAATGGAAGAGAGATTTTTGAGCCTAACCAGCACCAACATTGACATAAAACAGAACACACACTGAAAATGCTGCAGCCGCCTGCGCATAGGAGCGGCAGCTTCCTGTTGTGCAATGTGTCCGTGCACAGATGTGATTGTAGAGACGTGGGGAAAATGTTGTAGGTGGATTCCAGAATGTGAAGAAGCCATTCCTCCTCCCTTTGTTCTTCCCTTCTGTCTCTCCACTTCATTTCCCTCTCAGCTGTTCCCGTGTCCTTCTCTTTATAGAGTTGGTACAGCACCACTTAGTCGGGCACTCATCTTCACTTTGCAGTTATTGTAGTGCTGCTTATCAGTCAATGGAAAATGTGACCCTGTAAAAGCTCTTGTGCTTGTACGGTACCCGATCATTTCATTTTAACGCTGTTTATTTGCCACCTGACCTCATCTTGGCCTTGGTGCTTAACCACACTGCCTATTGTTACGTTTTATCGCTTTCAAAAAATGTAGGAAATGTTGCTGGAAAGGGCTAAATTTATCCTTATCATTTCCCACTTAATATACGGTCCAGCTTACGGTGCCCTTTCATCAACTCCGGCACTCTGCTCAGATGACTCGGCCCACTTCGGAGATAAGATAAACAAAACTTACACTCAAAACAGCTGTTGTTGTTTTCTTTCTACTTTTTATAAGTGGTGCAAGCATGTTTCCCAGACTTTGCAAAAGCTATTTTATATAGCTGTTATAACTGTCTTCTCTAGGCTTCCATATCATGAAGTTGTTTTATGTTCTTGAATGTGACTTAAATGAATGTGCACTTAAAGCCAAAGAGCAGAGTACCCAGTTATTTTGTATGTTTCAATGAGTCAAGCTTCCAAACACCCCAAACCCATTTGGCACACAGACTCCCCTCTCATCTCCAGCTGTCCTCCAGTGAGTGGCGATATGTTTGAACTGAAAATAGGTCTCTGCTTGTGTGTGTGTGTGTGTGTGTGTGTGTGTGTGTGTGTACGTATGCATAAATGCCCCCAGGAGGAACGTAAGGCCTTGATCAGAGCTCATCCATCTCAACTTCAGTAATGTGTGTGGTTGATAACGGAGAAAATAGGATTATCTAACAAGTAGAGCATTCCTGCATCTGATCTCACACTCTCTCTGTCAAGCCTACAACACACAGCTTCTCAAACAGCCACGTTTCTATCATATAGATCTGTTGTTCTTCAAAGTAAACTTTATCCATTCCAGAGGGTCTACACCAGTTTGGCTGACTTTTATGCCTGTGTTTGCCACAGAAAGCGATAGAAAGATGTGATTGTAGGTGGTCTAAAACTGGAAGTCTGCTGATAAAATTGAAGAAATCTTACTTCTGGGTCTAACTAAGCTATAATTGGTGTCATGTTACACAGAAAGATAGACTGACATGGAAAGAGGAAAAGAATGAGAGGATGTTAGACTGATCCGAACAAGGCGATCTCCTGAATAATTCAAGTGTGTTTACTTTTTAAGAGTTTATATCACTTGTCAAGAAATGTTATGATGCCAATAAACATTTCTATCTTTCCTCAATAATTTAAGAGATTCACAAAAACACCACTTCATACACATCTACTTTCTCTTAATGCAAAATGGGCCTTGCTACTGCCACATATAGTCATATACAACTACTAGGCGTCTGTTAATTCTCTGTATGTCTATGTGGGTGTCAGAGTTTCAGCAGGAGATGGACCCTAGAGTGAACTGCACCAAAAAGTTACGCCTCCACGTCAAGCAGGATCCCTGGAACCTTCCCAGCAGCGTTCAGGCACTCACACAAACCATCGCTAAATATGTTGAAGGTCAGTGTGTGAACCTGAGCAACTCCAAACATGGCAAACACACACAAAACTACTTGCACGTTATATTTCGACAGTATTCGGTCCCTGCAGCTCGCTCACGCAGTCACATCCGGTATTTATCATGAAAGGAAACACGCCTGGCTTGCGAGGAAATGTGTTCTAAACTGGCCGATTCTCCAGTGCACCTCATCATATTTATTAGTAGCAGTTATGGTTGTGTAGGTACAAGCAGTCCCGCTAACTGCAGCACTCTTTCAACTTGAAACCTACAACCATCCTGGGATTCACAAATTGGAGCCACAGAGAGGGAGCTGAAAACTAACAGAGTTGAAGAGCTTTTTTTTTTTTCATCTAGAGAGACATTTCAGCCATATTTATTCACAACCGGAGAGTGTGGTTTTGTGTTTGTGTATTGAATACGCGGACATGTACAGACATATGTGCACAAGTACACACAGACACACCACTGCGAAACACACAAACAGCTGAGACCAAAGGCCGGCCACATGACGCTCCTGGGAAAGGTGAGCTGACGGTCACGAAAGTACAAATAAGCAGAGTTATTATTAATGTGCAGCTTGGCCTGTGTTCACCACTTCTTTTTTTCTGCCTTCTGTCCACATGATGGCTTTTTCATGCAGCGCTGCGTCCTGCTAAGTTACCCGCAGCTCTGAAATGACTATAAACAAATGTGGATTTATGTTGTTATCTTGGTTGCCGGTTTTTATGATGTTGTGTTTTTTTAATATGGTAACATAAACAGCTGTGGAGCTCGGATGGAGGAGACATGCTATACTGCATTGTCCAATTTATGACTTTAAGGAGCTGAGTTTATAGTATAGGTCATACTATTGCAGTTGAGCAGAAAGGCTCTTTGCCATCTGATGTAAGGTTGTTTACTGGCTCACTGGAATGCTTTTTATTTCTTTTTTCAGAGGTGAAGACACGGCTGCTCTTGGTCTTACTACAGTATACAGGTTTGACCTCCCATTCTCTTTCTCTGACACACAAATACACAATGCACTACCCGCATTGAGATTCATGGTTCATTCTGTGCCTTAAACATCAAAAAGATACATAAAACTATGGACTACTCCCTTAAGACAGCATTCTGTGTTCATATTTAGAGGCCATATTTTTATTTTGTGTCATAGTTATACATAAAATTGAGTATCCCAAAAATGTTCACTTTTTTAAATACACACAACTGCATTTTATGAAATGCTCTAACGATTAAGGCCCCTTCAAAAGAAAGGGAATTTAGAATTAAATCAGAATAGGAAGATGATTAGTAAGATAAAAAGTTGTTTTATTTATGTAAATTTCAATCTAAATGTGTGTTTTTCCTCTAAAACATCACATCATCTTATGAGGAACGTTTTCTTTTATGTCAGTGGAGGAAATAAACTCAAAGACTGTAGTTATGTTCAGATTTTGAGGTGCTTCCACTTTGCTACATTTCATTTCAGAGCCAGTTATGTTACTTTCTGCTCCACTACATTTATCTTACAGTTTAAGTTACCTTAAAGATAAAGAACGCTTTATAATATCAAGCTTTTACAATAATGAATGTTGTTTAACGTTAAATCAATGATTTCCAAACTCTCTGGCCTCTGCTGTCTTCCAAAAAGCAGTGTGTAGTTGGGGTCATGTTTCAAATGTCTGAGTTGTTAACAGCTCCACCAAAGCGGGATTTTCCCTATAAACTTCTCACATGGTTTCATTTTAATAAATGTTCAAATGATCCAATATCTCAGGAAAAATCAGTGATTAGAGAAAAAGTCAAAAACTTGAAAACAGATTTGTTTTTCAGAACTTTGTTTTTCTTCTTTTCTATCCCATTAATCATCTGACGCCTGTGAGATTTCTCTTCTGTCCCTGTGTATAAAACTGAATATAAAGTAGTTCAAACAAGCTCCATCTGCAGCAGCTACAGCAGTAACATGCTGATACTCCAATGTTTCAGTATTAATAATCTAGTAATATCATATATGATCATTTATTAGCCAGTGCTAATACTTTGACTACATTTTTTTTGCTGATACTTATGTGTGAAAGTAAAATATAGTATTTTTACATCAGCTCTATTGGTGCTTTTACTTGAGTAAAGGATCTGATTACTTCTTCCACCACTGATTATAGTTGCAGGTTTGGAACAGAGTAAAAATTCCATAGTAAAAAGTATGGGAACCACTAAAAACCTTCCTCAACAGCAATAATGAATGCATCCATTCGTCCATTATCTATACACCGCTTAATCCTCACTAGGGTCGCGGGGGGGCTGGAGCCTATCCCAGCTGACTCGGGCGAAGGCAGGGGACACCCTAGACAGGTCGCCAGTCTGTCGCAGATGAATGCAATAAATTCAAATCCATATCATTCCCTGTAATGGCGCTGCACTAACAGAGCTACAGAAGTGAGTCACAGCTCAACTCTGCATGAAACAGTTATGCAGATCAAATTCTGGTGTTATGCTCCTTTACAAGCCTTTGGGACCTACAAACTCGTTAGCTGAGTTAATGGCATCAAAAACTTTATGGTCATTCATGTGACACATTATTCATTTCTGAGGGGTTCATGAACTCATTTTTTAACTCACTGCATTGCTGAACTTTTTGAAGGAGCCCATTTTTCAAGAAATTATGGCAGCCAATTATTTTCCACTCGGGCACACCTATCATTTGCTCTCATTTTTTTGTGATCCAATTTTTAATACCCAGCACGTTAAAAAAAGCAGCCAAGCTGCTTTGGTCACCCCACTGAAATTCTGACCTAAGAAAATCTGTTTTATTACCATAACAGATGCATAGCACTCCTTTTCTGCCACACCTTTTCCTTTAACCTTTTACTTTATTTCTTGACACCTCAGTTTTTAATCTTCACTCTCTCTGATCTGTCTTTCTTTCATCTCTTCCAGACTGTTCTTATGTTCTAACTTCTTTCTCATCATAGCATTCCTTTCAATCTCATCTTTTTATTTTGTTGTTTTCTGTCTAGACTCAGAGATCCAGTTACGTCGAGATATGGTGTTCTGTCAGTCTCTAGTTGCAGCTGTGTGTGCTTTCTCAGAGCACCTGCTGGCTGTGCTCAACCAGGTAAATTATATATGCATATCCTTCCATGTCTTTGAAATCAGAAATTAAGAAATTATTGCTTTTCTCAGCCCTCTAATCAGCTGTTTTGTGTCCACTGTCAGTTCCACAATGTAGGCAGAGAGCTGGACCAGGACCTCCCGGACCCCCAGGACCTACAGGAGGCCCAGGAAGCCAGCCGGCGTTGGCTGGAGCAGATTGCCAGCGCTGGGCTGCTCTTCCATTTCCAGTCACTCCTCTCCCCCAATCTGGTGAGCATCAGAAAACACTCAGCTCAGCTAAAATCTATGGCTGCCATTGACCAAAGATTTTGCTGGTCAACTAATAGCTGTTAGATGAAACCATCAATCAACTAGTTGTTGCTCGTTTAAACTGGCCATATTTATGTAGGCTGTTTTACATTAGGGTGAGTGGTTAGTATGGGTGGCTAGCATTCGGCTGCTTACATGTTTCAAATGATAAGGTATGTTGGAGAGGCACCAATAATAGGACAATGCTGGCCTGCAGAATTTACATGTCACCTTCTTGCCATCGTCGTTTACCCTCTCAGAATGATGCCAAAAACTTTAGATTTCCTGCTGGACACATGGAATTGCTTCCTATTAATTGCAGGGACAAGCTGTTAAAATGCATGTCTGTGACTAAGTGAGAGACTGTTGTCATTTTCTGTGGAGTTGTGGCATTATGCAAACTGCAGCCATCACTTGAAGCATTATATTTTCAGGGTGTCTGTCCTGCCATTCTGCCTTTAATGCCTTAGGTACTTCAAATTTGACACAAACATCCACTCGGACTGAAGGATGAATTGATTAGATTTTAGAGTTTAGAAGTCATGGTGACTGTCACATTACAAAACATGTTTTTAGCCACACCTCAAGAATTTATATTCTAAAAAAAAAAAAAAAAAAAAGCATATTACACAAGCATCTAACAGAATAAAATGATGAAGTGATGACATTTTATATCCAAAAGGTCAAAGGTCACTTTCACAGTAGCATCTTAACTTGTAAAGACACTTTTCTAAAAATTATTCAAGACAAGTCCGATCCATGCAGGCTCCACAGACTTTACCTGTCGGCAAATCCATATAACCACAAGGCTATAAAAGTTGTGCTTTTTTCCTGCGACCATTTGGCCAGTCACAACTATGCTGACAAAGACTCTTTTCTTCCACTAACATTTAGTCAACTGTACTGAAAACTTGAGATTTTGCTGTCCAATACATTTGTTGTTGAATTCCCTGTAGTTGTGTACACTCAAAGGTTACAGCTTCTTGAATTCTGGAAAAATTACTTTACCAACAGTAGATCTGCATTGTACAGATAAAGATTTGGCTTTAACTGGCACTTCATCTCTCTTTATGTATCTTCCCTGCACGCAATCTGTGTTCTGATGCAACTAGAATACATACCATATCTCAAACAATATGATTCTCTGTATTGCAGAAGCTTGCAGGTTATGAATTATGCAGCACCAATGTTTTTGTTTTGCTGTCTGAATAAGTATAACCGTGAGCTATATAGCTAAGCAAATAAGATGGAAACAGCCATTTATATAGTTTGGTTTTTAAATAAATCAACAAGATGCCACTACCTGGCTGCACGGTGGAAACTCTAGAAAATAACTGCAATGTGCTGAGTTTAATACACAGTCTGTCTACAGTGACTGTGTATAGATGAGGTTGGAGTCATTGAGGTGTACCACTGGTTTGCAGAGCCTCTGTTGTTACTCAAGTAACTGACAGTTTCTAAATCCTCTGCCGAGCTCCTGTTTAAGCTGCAACTGCTGTCTGGGGATGTTATAGAAATATCCCAAACAGCCAAAAAACAAAAAGGCGCTCACACAAAAATTCATTCAGAGTGTTCCTACAGGCAAGACTACTTTAATTTTAAATCCACAGAGCCATTCGCATCTGAAATAGATCACCGCAGAGCTGTGAACTTTATTTCTTGTGTGCCTTGTAACTTTAGGCCATTTCAGCACAATATTGCTCAGCTGCTACAATGCTGTTAGAGGCCATAACCAATCACATTAGAGCAGCTTATAATTATTCACTGTGAAAAATCAATATTTCATCACATTTTGGAAAGAAAAATCTCCAGACACAAGTGCTCTTTTGGCTCAGTTTGTGTCAGACTTTGGGTGCATGAGTTTAAGTCAGTCCAGGGGAAAGACCATCCGGCAGGCGTTCATTTTGAATAGCTTCTTTGCAAAAAAAAAAAATAAATAACCTGAAACTGAAAAGGCTGAAAAATCTATATTAAATATTTCCCTTCAAGATTTATTAATAATTTCATAATGTGTCCTCATCCAAGTAGAGAAACTGATGATGGATTATTAATATTTTCTTTAAAAGCAGTTATTTGTTTCTTTTCTGCAGTTTGTGTCATCAGCCTTTTAATGAAATGAGCCATTTAGATTTAGTTTTTTAAAATTTCTGTTTCATCTCAGTGGGAATTGGAGACAGAGGAAATGCTTTCAAAGTGTGTTTTGGATGACTCTGGCTGAGTTAGGTTAGAGGGGTGTGTGGCTTACGTCAGGTCCCAAGAAATCAGGAACGAGTTTTTCTCTTCCTGCCTCCATGCTGTCTTTTCTCTCTCTCTCTCTTTGACTCTCTGTGTCTCTCAATCCTTGTCTTTCTCAAGACATCTCCCTTTCAAGTGTCCCTGTGGAACAAACAGGGTCTCAGTACCTGCAGGTGATTCCAATGAAATCTCAGCACGCTCCTTTTTAGGGCACCACATGAAAGGCAGCATGAGGGGAGCTGGAGATACTGAGGGTGTGTGTGTCTGCATGTTTGTGTTTTTGTGTATTGCTGCATGTGTCGGGGGGAGTGTGTGTTTATGTGACATCCTTTGAGATAAACTTGCCCACACACAGCAGGCGTCACTTGGCAGGACAGTGGGTACCCCTCTGTCACATGTCGGGCCATCTCAAATGTGCCTTTAGAAAAAAGGTCCTAATCCTCTTCCACCGCTGCTCTGTTTATCCGTCTGCATGCGGTGGATGGAGAGAAGAAGAGGCAGGAATGAATTAAAAGGGTAGGGGGTGACAGAGGAGCGCAGAGCGTCACAATCCAGCACACTGGAGCTGCTATCGCTGTGGCCACAAGCAGATGTGCTTGTTTGCAGATGCTGAGTGCATGTTTGAAAAGGAAACGCACACGTATGCACACACATTCGAGGATGTAAACAAATACAAACAAGCTAAAGCAAACATAAAATTAGACAAATGCATGGGCATAAACACACTGGCATGCATGTAAACATAGGCAGTCTCTAAAGATAGGCACATGGACCTCTCATCATACGTGTAATAATTTTTACGCAAGAATCCACACACACACACTGTCCTTCTTATACAGCTGGAGAATATATGCTGAAGTACTGTAGCGAAGTACAAGTTTGAGTGACTCATTTCCATTTTATACCACTTTACTCTTCTTTACCATTGTGTTTAGGAGAGGTATACTATACTCTTTACTTCACTACAGTTGTTTCACAGCTGTAGTTAGTAAATATATGTTCCACTTGAACTTTCTACAACACTGACACACTGAATAGATATTATAATAGTAATAGTATCAAGAATAGTATTACAAATTCAATACATCGGGTGCATTTTGTTTGAAAATGTATTATGATTCATTATAAAAGAACACATGTATGCATGAAAACTAAGCAAAAACCAGCACAAGTCAAGAAAAATGTTGAGACAATAAAACTAGTATAATGTGATTGAAAAAATTCATTGTGAAACTTTAGATTGTCATTAAAAGTTGTCGACCTCTTGTTTGTAAAAGTGTAATTTAACTGCTTTCAATATATGAGGGATTCTAAATCATTAAGCCACTGCTCGACTGTGGGAAACACATTTTCCTTCTGTGGAATGAGATTATTTTGACTGCAAGAATGGCACATTCTGCATTGTTCTGCTGTGTTTTAGTCTGCAGTATACAGATGAGTTATGGATTCAAATGAAAAGCCACTTAAATGTTTGCGTAGGTGGATGGGCCACCATGAGCTGCTGAACTGCTTCAGTGCTCCTATACTGTCTCTTTATTCCACACAGTCGTCTCTCTTTTCAAACTTGGTGCCTTTATTGCTGCCAATGCAACCTGACTGCCATAAATTTAGTTAGAGATTCAGGTGCATTACTACTTGTGCCTATTGTAAGCCTCAAACTGTCAGCCTTGCATTTGGAATCTGTGTGCATGTATTCAATTCAATTCTACTTTATTTATGTAGCGCCAATTACAGGTCAAATTGTCTCAAGACGCTTTACAGAACCCATGTGCCTGATGTATGTACTTGTGAGGATCCTATATTGTGCCCCTTTCAGCAAATTAATCAAAGTCTCACATGTCCCCAGGTTGTGTCTTTCAATTTTCAGCTCAAACCGCTGCTGAAATGGTTCATTTTACAGAAGTGTATAATCTCTAGTTTTAGCCTTGTTCTAAAGGAGCTGTTTAAGTGTCTGTAGCTTTAAATTTTGCTGCTGCTTTCTCCGCCTCCTTTAGGAAGAGGACAGTTCACATGGAGCACAATGTCTGAGTGACAACAAAAACAGAAAAGTATATAAATGTGAACAGCTTTATTGGGGGTATATATTAAAATATCAGAGCAGTAGGGAAGCAAACAGATGTAAACAGGAGCTTAAGTTGAAACGCAACAGGCTATATGAAAACACAGTAGTGTCCCTTATTTAATATATACTTATAAGTTTCCACCAACTCTGAATGTCTCTCAGCTTTATTTGCGAGTGGCTGAAGTAAACATCTTCATATCTTACTGGCTTTTACTTTATACCGCCAAGCTTATAACAACAACAAAAAATACTATAAAAAGGGATTTTCACCATACGAGGCCCTTAAATATATAACCAGAACATTTCCTCTGTTCATACTATGCCAATTCTTTTTCCTCTGCAGACTGATGAACAGGCCATGCTGGAGGACACTCAGGTTGCCCTGATTGACCTGGAGAAGGTCACCTTCTACTTCCAGCAGTTTGAAGGGGAGCCGCTGGTTGCCAGTACGCACTTTGACAGTATTTTCATCCAAGAATCAATATTACACTTTCAGTTTTAAAGTTTTAAACTCTGCTATGACTTATGCCTCTCCTCTCCTTGGCAGACATACCCATTTCATACCAAGTGGAGGGCAACCGCCAGGCCTTGAAAGTTTGCTTCCACCTTGAGAGTTTCTACTTCTCACAGCTGCCTTACAGGCTGAAACATGGAGGAGGCATCAAAATCTACCCAGTGCTTTTCACACAAGGTATACAGTCCCAGATTCTGGAAGTCAGCATGTCGTGTGCAGATAAAAGGCACTTTATAGATGATCGTGAACCCTTGCAGATAGATGTACATGCAGTACCTTAATTGCTTTATTTTTCATTTGTCCTTTGATCTCTTTGTAGCGCTGGAGAGTATGGAGGGATACTACTACAGAGACAATGTATCAGTGGAGGAATACCAGGCCCAAATCAATGCTGCCTCATTGGACAAAGTCAAACAGTACTACAAGAGACTGAGGTATGTTATGTGAAACACAAACCCACAGATATTACCCTGAGGTTGCATATCCTGTGTGATTTGGCAGTTTGCTTCTAATATAAATCAAGATGACCTGCTCTGCAGTGGGGCTTGGCTCTCAACTCTCAGCAGGGTCTCGAGGTGATTGGCTGAGAGAAACACAGCAGGAATGTTTTATGATTGGTTGCGAGCACACACAGCAGGGGCTGCAGTGATTGGATGTGAGTACCCAGCATGTCACCAGTGCTGATGTAGTGCCTCTATACAGCTGCTGCACTCGGTTACCTCACACCCCATTGGTTTGCGGCACACTTGAGACCCTCTATGATTGGCCAAGCGTGGATAATTTCATGAAGTGGAAAGAGATACGAAGAAGACATTTGAGGGATTTAATAAATAAGGACTTGGCTTTATTTCACCTCCTGGATGTATGAGTGAATGTCAGGCCTATGCTGAATATCAGTGAGATGCTAGCCTGTGATTTCAGAAAGTGGAAATCACATTTAAACCAGCTGCTTCTAGAAGGATACAAGTACATGTGAAAGCACTTAACACATCTTAGAAGACTATCTAAGGAAGAAATTAAACTTAACATTTGCAAAATGTTCTATACTGATGTTAGTGCAGATCTGTTTGCAAGCCAAGAGGAGGATAGATGTACAGACAAATACACCTGGGCCTTTAAAGTCTCTTAATTGGGCAATCTGCTATTATAGATCGAAGCCTTTTTGTCTTTGTGTTTGAGTTTAATGGCCCAGTTTGTTGCACAGTTGCCAATGAACTACAGATGCTGTGATATCAGCGACAAATGATATAAACTGAAACCATCTTGGCTAATGGAAAGAATCAGTCACCCCCTTGGAAAGCTGTTTGAAGCCTGGTCAGAGTGTGATTTCCTCATTGAATACCTAGGAGGGCGACTTGGTTGACACGTCGGCTTTAACTAAACATCTGCTGCATATTGCTCGGGTAATTAAATACACAGCAGAGCTCATAGAAAAAACTTCTTCTAGTCATTCAGGAACAATCTTCTATGGGGGTTTGAATGATTTATGGTTCAGGCAGTTGTGTGCCACATCAGTGCCGACCCACAGCAAACAAAACATTAATTTACTGGCATTGCTTTCTGCTGAGAGTTTTAAATTAGTTTGTAGTGTTTAGTTTGACGAAGTATCCCTTTTGTGGATCCCAGAAATCCTCTGCTTTAAACTCAGTCAGCTCACTGTGCCGGCCTCCACCTGTCTGTGGATTACAAACTTCCTGTCAGGCTATAAGCAGCAGGTAAAGCTGGGGAAAATCACCTCCAGCACCCGGACAATCAGCACTGGCACCCCCCAGGGATGTGTGTTCTCCCCTCTGCTCTTCTGTCTGTACACAAATGAGTACACTCCAGGAGGCCCATCTGTTAAACTCCTGAATTTTGAAGGAGGCGCAACGGTCATAAGCGTGATCCAGAACATTGATGAGTCTGCATGAAGACAGGAGGCTGAACAGCTGGCCTCTCATACAATATGAACAACCTGGAGCTGAACACGATCATAACTGTGGAGATGGCAGTTGACCTCAGGGGAAGCCCCCCATCACCATCTTCAAAAACACTGTGGAAACACCAGTTCCTGGGATCTGCTATCTCCCGGGACCCAAAAACATATAGTGCGTCATCAAAAAGGCCCAGGAGAGGATGTACTTCCTGCCCCAGCTGCAGATCCAGTTCGTACAAAATAATCCAGACTGTTCTCTGTTCATCTGTCACTTTCTGGTTTGGATCGGATACCAAATAGGACAGGAAGAGACTACAATGGACAGTCTACAGTAAAAATCATCAGTGAAAAGCTCTGTTCAGGACTTAAGCAGTGCCTATAAATAGTGTTTATCCTCCACTGAACTTTCTCCCTTTATTGCTTTTTAACACTGCATCACGGTCAATTTAATTTTACTTTTTGGACAAGAATTTACAGAAAAAGACTCTTTAATGTCCAAGTGAAAACAGATTTCTACAAAGTTATATCAAGTGATTATGAATATAAACTGTAAAATAAGTGACTGTACAAGTTTTCACCCACTTTAAAGGGACTTCCTAATTTGATACAGGTGCAGCCAACTGGTCACACAATGAGGGAAACAGGGATAATCTGAGTACAGTGAATGTGTCTTAAATATTGTAGTATAAAGACACCAGTACCTGCAAGGTCCATTCACTGTTTAACCAGCATTCAACAAAAGAAAAGCCGGAGCTAAAATTGTTGTCAAGTAAGCCTGATGCTAATTCTAATTCTGTGAGAGAAGGACTTAGAGTAATTCTTTGAGTGTGGGATTTTTCAAAGCACAGTTGTGGAGAGCAATTTGTACTGGGTCATTTAATCTTTGTGGGCATCACTCATTTCCAACTGCCCTTCAATCTCTTTGTGTCGTTATATTGTCTCCTCGATCCTCTGGGACTGTACAACCTTTTAACAGCAGAATATTGGCATTTTGTGGCATCTCTTTCATTTTATTGAGTTCTTTTTTGCAGACTGCAGTGTGGACAGTTGTGATCAGTATCTAAAATGTCATTATTTTTAATTGTTTAATCTTTTTGTCTGTTCTTGCCTTTTAAAATGAAGTCATCCTAAATCAGATGTGGCCGAATGGGAAAATCAAACGTGCAGGACATTCTGGAATTTAGACGTTTTTCAGAATCGGCATTGTTTTTTGTGCATGTGTGTGTAGTGTCGGTTTCTGTATGGTTTGAGCTGTGCAGAAAGAGCTTAATTGAATGGACAGTAAAGGCTCCAGCAGCAACGTGGATCAGATGTGTCTGACAGGCAAGCGAGTGGCGCTGGTGATTTGGGGAGCATTAGGGGTGCTGGGTAGAGATGCAACTGGAGTGAAACTGTTGGAGACTGTGCCCTTCTCAAATACGCCATCTCCTTTTCACAAAACGAATGATCATTTCAGTTTAAAGCTGAGGCTGAGCTCTCAGACTGTATATAGAACACAGGGGCGGATCAGCGGGTGCAGAGTTGTCATATATATCTCTGCCTAAAGGATAAATTGGCATCCAAGAAAAAGCTGCCTTTTTTTCCAAAGCAAAAAAGGTTCGTGCAGGAGTTTGTGTTGCTGCTGAGGAATGATGACAGCAGAATATGTCATGAAAGACACAATGTAAAACATATGATTGGCAGTGGTGGAATATATTAGTGTGTTTACTTGGCAGCAAATATGACTGATGCGAGTATTTCCATTTCTTGCTGCCATTTTTTTCTCTAACAAGTACTTTAACCTTTGATTAACTTTTGACTTTAACACTTAACCACTAAGCTATATGGGGTTGTAATAACTGTTTTTTTAAAAATAGATTTCCATTATAAATCCTTACTATTATAGATACACTGACGGTTTCTTTATCCACAGCAGTCTCCATGTAGTACGTTCAATTCAAAATTGCTAGTGAGTCATTCTTGTGCACGTGAAGCAACACACGGAACTCTAGCAAATCTTCAGCGGGCGAAAATTCTCGCTCCCACCCAGACTATTTTCTTGTATCAGTCGTAGTAAAATAAATATTGCCACTTGGTTCTCGGCAGTCCGTGGTCTCTCTCTATGTTCTGTTACCAGTAGTTTTCTTTTGCCGGCTGCCATGCGTCTTTCAGCTGACCACAGACCAGGCCGTGATGTCACTCCTCTCTCCATTGCAGCGTTCCAACCTCAGGCACCTCGTTATCCTTGGAGCCGAGCCACAGCAGTGTTGGGTTAAAGCCACACTATGGGCCAGAGCCAGAGGCTGACTGACAGGCAGAAACAGCGCAGAACATGCATTACTGAACTGAATGAACTGCTGGGCCAAGGTTCGAATGCTGTCATGTTGTCAAGCCCCACAGACAGATTCTCATTACACCTGAGACCCCGTATGCATTTGGAACCCCTGTGGTGTACTTTGAAATTGGATTTTCCAGCTATTAACATTGCATGTGGAGAAATAATGGTGATGACTACGAAAAAAAGGCTTTTTCTATTAAAACGGTGGTCGTGAGATCATTTGTATTAAATGAAATTAAAGAGGAATAAATTTGCTCATTACATCGTGTCCCCTCTGAAACATGAAAAAAACATGCTTTTTTGCAGAAGTGATTCACGTGGGCCTGTTTTAGTACATACCGCATGTTTCATAGGGTAATCAAAAGCAAAAATATCTTTTTTTTTTCTCCTCCACTGATGCCTTTGCCAGCATGTAGTAAATAATACTGCTGTAAAGGTTGTTGTAAGATTTCTCAGCAGCCTCTCTGTCTCTGGCTGTCACTTTCCCTGCCCACACCAAGATACAGTATGATCTGTGTAAACCCATAGTGCCTGATGAAGTCACGCAAGTCCTCCACAGAACATAAACCCACGGGCCAAATCAAGCAGTCAGCGGTTTATGAAGCCAGAACCTGCATTCACATTTTCAAGCCTTCATAAACCATCTCCGCTGACATGTGCATTTAAAATCCTCAAACCCTGACATGTTCCAAAGTGACAGTGTGCTTAGTCATAGAGTTGCTGTTTGTTGTTTGCTTAAATCTGCTGCCGATTCCTCCTCGTGCCAAATCAGGAAGACATTTAAGTGTTTAATCGAGGTCATAAGATAATCCTCTCTCATTTTTTTCAGTCATAAATTGCAAGATGAATGTGTAAAAGTAGAGAGTTTTCTCTCCGTTTCCACACTCTTGTCAGTAAGAGAAATCTGAAGAAAGGAAGGAAACAGAACAGAATGAATCTTTTTCCTTTGGGATGCGGTGAGAATGGAAAAAGGAAGATTGAAAGGGGAATATATGGTGGGGATATCAGGGGAAGGATGAGGACGATGGGCTGAGGAGAATCTGTGCAAGAGAGGGCAGAGTGGAGAGACGTGAACCGGAGCAGAGTCTGCAAATGTATTATTCAGAGTGAAAGATTATTGCAGGCTTATGATTTCATCTCATTTTGCTCTTATTGACAGGAGTTTTCATGAGGGAGTTGGGTTTTCCTCCTGTATGCAGCACTACTATTGATTGATCAGGGCATATACAGCAACTCCAGTATGCTCTCTACAATGCCTGCTGGAGAATTGCATGTGTTTCTTGTCATATTGTTGTTGCAGGTGTAACAGTAACCTTAGAATGTAAGGAGGCGTGTTTAAATCGATAGATTCCAGTCTTATCGGGGAGATTGGAAGCTTGCACTGCAGCCATTGAGCTTTTCTCCCTAATTGAAACACATTTGGCAGTAGTGGGTGAAGTGTTTGGCACTGGACCACAAGCCAGTCTTGAAATTTCCACATCTCATTGTACACGTCCCTTTGATAAAAACATTTAATTTATGTGGATATTAAAATCATATAGAGTCTGACAAATGGCGTATAATAATATTGTGGTAGCTGAAAGATAGGCAATAAACTTGAATGCACAGCGCTGTCCAGGAGTTGGTATGTATTATTATTACAGACGGTTGAATTTCATGCTTTGTTAGTTTAAGAGTCATCTGTCATCACTGCATAGCACAGTCATTTGTGCTCACAATCTGTGCTCCTCCACCAGCTATAGGGAATTCACACCACTGCAGTGTAGTTTGTTCTGGTTAAGCAAAAATGTGAGATGATAATTAAAAATTAGTGTCAGTTTCAACTTTAACCTACTGCCTTGTGTGTAAATAGGCTAGTTAAAGTGCCAAATGTTCAACAATGTGATTATTGCTAGCTGATTAAGTATTGGCAACTCAAGATAGGCTCATAATATGCATAAACAGGCCCATATATCCACTTCCTCTTGCTTCTACAAAGGGGCATGTGAATGCATACACAAGAACACGAATACAGCCAACAATACAAGTCTCCCTGACAGTTTCCTTTGCATAAATCATGTTGTTTGTTCTCTAAGGACACCACCTCAATATATGTCCAGAAAACAAGATGATAGATGGTCTGACATCACTTCGGGTTGTTCAGCACGCAGACGTGAATCCCACCACAGTGCTCAATATCAAAACACCACCACAAATCTGTAGCTGAGCTCAGGTTTGCTGCATGTATCTGGCGATGTTTCTCTCCCTCCCTGGAGCAAGGCTTTGCAGTGACGGCGGACATAACAATAGCTGCTGTTGCCAGTCCTCAGCTCTTCCATTTGACTCGCATTAGTATTGCAAGAATCTTAAACATTGGTTCTTCAGGATGAGCAAAAATCACACAGCTGCACTGGTTTGCTAAAATGGGATTTTTACTTATTCAGATGAAAAGTGAGCAATTATGGATATTATGGATTTATGCCTAATTATGTATATTGGTTATGAATTTTATCCTAACTTAAGCAGCAGTTAGGTCGAATATTTTTCTGGAACAAGTATAGAACTTTCTTCACTTTAAAAAACATACTACAGCCTCTGCACCAGCAAAGGAGTCCCAATTCACTGGAGCTCTGAGGAAGGTGGTGAGGCTTCGTTCTGCTCCAGCTAGTGTGCACTGAACCCCTGTTTATAAAGCCTAGAGGGCCGAGCTTATTCCATTTATCACTTCTCTTTGATTCTATCATTGAATTGCTGTAATGATGACAGCTCTGCACTTAGCGATGCTTGATACTGTAAAAAAGACCTTGACTCGTCTCTTCGGCAGTTTCTATTAGGAAAAAAAAAATCACCTTTGCACGGAGCCAAGAATAGTTTGCATCTATTTATGTGCAGCAGCAGGATCATAAATTGGTTCACTATTTTAGGCCAGCGGCTAAGCTAGCGTTGTGTATGTGCATTAACTGCGCGTGTGTCCTCGGTGACAGTGATTTAGGGATAACATGTCTTTAACTAGCTCTGACACTAAGACACCATTAACACAAATCTGCTTTTGGTGTCAAGGACTGGACATTTGTTTCCTGAACTTGATTAACACTAATGACTTTGAAAATGTCACGTGTGTGATTTATTTTTTCATCAACATGCATGCGAAATCATTCATATTCACCAATTTCATTATATCTTTTATTTTAAAAGTGTGCCATAATGTACATACCAGGTGGGTTTGACGCTGTGTCCGCTGGCATGTGCTTTTATATTAAGCTCCGGTTGACGTATAGCTGGTCGTAAGTATTTGCCTGTGTAAATAGGAAGGAGGCGTGGGATAAGGAAATGACCTCCACCACACTTCTAACACACCATTTCGCTGGTGTCGGTGCAGGAGAATCACTGTGTGGCATGTGAGGGCTCCTGAAAGCCCTCATTAGCCCCCAGGCAGCGCTGCCTCACTCTTCAGGGGTTTGTGAATTTAATAATGGTGAGTGTCATTCATCACAGCCTTGTGAATGATTTACATGGACCAGCATGCACCTCTGCGGGGTCATATATAATCTCATAAATTCTAGACAATTTACTTGTGTCCTCACGCGCGAATGGAACCAAATCCGCAGAAAAAGCCTCATATTCGTCATGTCTCTCTTGGTATTTCAGGGATCATTTATGTTTCTTTTGTACTTTTTGAATGGAGGATGTGAAGTTAATACACTCATTCCCACAGCACTAGCCTGAAAACATCTGCGCCTCAGATTCCTCTTCTTTGACTCTGCGGCAGACTACTAATGCTCCTGTGCTGTAAAGGGCCTCGAGTGTGCTATTGTCATGAAGGAAGCAGAAACAAAGAGAATTAAGCATTCTCATTGGCCCAATAAAATAAAACCAGCTACACACAGAGCAGGTCATCTTTGGCTTGCAGCCAAATTTTCCATTAGAGCCTCATGTGAAAACCTATTGGCTGCGTCTGTGTGTGTGTGTGTGGTCAGTGGAGGTTTAGTTATTGCACCAAGAGCTACAAGCAGGCTTTACCTATGCTTTTCTTCATCTCTACTAAAAGCAAAAATATGAAGGGGGGGGGAAGCTTATAACAGAAGGAAAGCTGACAAGCCTGATTGCACACTGTTAATGTAACCTTTGTTTTTGGGGCACGCTGCTTACAAGATGGTGGGCTGGAGTTGCGATTGGCATAATTTCCCACAGAAACTTTGAGAATTAAAGGAGAGAAGTTGTTATTTTTTTTAATCTTTGTTGTTGCAGAATGCCAGTGGGTAAGAAAAATGATAACAAGCTAGCGCAAAAACCTGCAGGGGCCCTTCAATGTCCTGCCATTACAGTGAAGCAGCTCCAGTTGAGGGAATTAAATCTGAGAGACACTTTTGATGGAAGACAAAATAATAGACACCCAGTGGATTCTGACATTATACCTAATATGTATGTCATATTTTCTTAGCCACACAGTGGTGTGTTTGCGCACTGTGTGTGGGCTTAAAAATTCATTTTCAACACACAGCGAAAGTTTCTAAGGTGCTCACTTTCCAAAGCTCTGACAAAACATCATCAGTCGATGTAATGCAGGTGCTCTTTAAACCACACTTCACTTGTACTCTGACTCCTATTATTTTGTCATTAGAGACCTCCAGGAGAGTCAGCGCTGTTCCTCAAGCTGTGGTTGATGGTATTTTTAGAACAACTCCTACAGCAGGAGGATGAGATAATCAGTGGGTATTATGACCTTGCGTCTGCAGAAGAAGTGTGCAAGGGCAAGACGAGGGAGCCTCTGTTTTGTCTGAAACAGATAAACAGTTGTGTGCAGATGAAGTAGAGCTGGACAGTTAAGTCGGCTCGTAGCAGACTGATTCTATTATACACTTTTAAGATAAAAGTCTGAGCGGTTGACCGATGAGTGGGACAAGGGTGAGTGTACTCGCAGTTGAAGTGTACAGATAACGCACCGCATCTGCAACAAGAGCCAGAATAGAAACAATTCCGGGACAAGGTTTTGATTTACAATAAATTTTATTTTGTGTTATTACGCTCACACTCGCGGCGTTTAATCGTCTCATCTCTGTTTGACCTGGTGGGAGAATGATGTTTTGTTTGGAAGCTGGTGGATCCGACTTTCATTTGCTTCATAGGTTTGTTTTTCCACAGTACCCAGTTTTTAAACACCACATTCTCACACTCAGGCAAATATGTACACGCTGCAAACACAATATGGCTGCCAGGTGTTACGTGGAGAAACTTTAATGAAGAAATCAGATTTTAAGAGCTTTGGACATTCAATCCAACAGCGCCGACAAATGCCAAAAAATTCGGTTATTCAACAATGCTAGCATTTTTGTTTTATTAGAGGTGTGTATTCCCTGATGTAGTGCTGTGCTACTCCCTGTCTACTGTGAGCATCTTTTCAATGATAAAGCCATCTTGAACCAATTACAAGGCTTGTTAGCTCCTTTGAACCCTTAGCTGCTCGTAGTAATTTTGTAGAGCATGCCACAAGGTTGAAGAATAATTTGGCAGATAGGGATTAAATACTTGGAGACCTTCGACAAGAGAATGCATGAAATGAGGAGATTACTCATCCGCATCTCAGAATATGTGGAAAAGATTTACGTGTGAATTGCAGTGTAAGTGAATAGGAAACATGCTGTTTGAGGTTTAATAAAAACATTGGCTCACAAATCAAAGTCTCTATAGCACAAATGGGTAAAGGAAGTCTGTTCTGTTGATGCTGGGGCCTAGTTATATGTTCTGCACTGGTACCCCCACTGAGTACAGTTCTGGTACTACAGTGCAACTTTAGCGTCTAGTGAATATATGTGTTCTCACCGACTTTTCATTTTGACACGGATGGTTTATAATCACTATAAAATCTCGAATCAGAGATGTGTTAACTCTACTCTGATTAATTAATTTCATTAATATTGTGTCAGGCAGAAATATCACGGTCGTAATGAATGCCTCCTTTGCCTGATTTTAATCACTTAATAGCAGAGTGAGTGCAGATGAATGAGATGTGCTTCACACATTTTTGTAAACAATCTCCTTCCCTCTAAGTCTATTGTTGCTGCATCTCTTAAAACTGATTTTTTTTCCCCTATATTCTTATATTTGTGACTTCAGAAATGTGCTGTGTATGTAACAGTGTGGTGACTGTACATTAGACGCTATTACTGCTTCTGGCAAGAAATAATGGAGTATGTGATTTTATTACAAGGGGCTTAATGTGCTGTAGTGGACCTATTTTTAGCGCACTGCTGGATGACTGAGATTTAATGGAGTCACAGACTGCTGAGTTTGCACCAGTAGCACTGCACCTCAGATGGACTCATTGCGGCATAGATCCACTGTGTCTGCACAAGGACACCAGTGCAGTGCTGCCTCCTGTGGTAGAAGAAGGGAGTAACCGTAGTCTGACTGTACTCCATGAATGAATGAGGCAATGGCATTTGGAGTGATGCCCAGGACAAGAGATGCTTAGTCTGTGTTTCTGCCTAGCTGTGCCCAAGTTACTCTCATGATTGATAGTCAGATGGTGGCGCTCCATAATGAGCAGGTGGCCTACTTTTCCCAGAAAGGCAGCCAGTGCTTCTGATGACCTGATGGTGCAAGGAAACAGTTTCGATTTCACGCAGTCGAGCTTCTAAATAAAAAACAGTTGACGCCTTATTGTTGAATACACTCGACTGCAGTACATTAGTTCTGCTTGCATTATTTTGTGTCCAACTGTAGTACAAATATTCACTTTGAATTGTTTCATATTTGGAATGTTTTTCTCCTCTAGGGCTTTCTACCTGGATCAGTCCAACATGCCGCCCAGCTCTGCACCCAAAGCTGCCCTCATCGATAAGGTAAGATCAGCCTTATCAGCCCTCATCATGCTGCATTCACAACCACAAGGAAAACACTGAAGAACAGGATTAGATGCTGCAGTATGGAGCCTGTTTAGACTTGGTTTTTTATGTGTTTTGGTGATCCAAACACAAATGGACCACTGAGTTCACACTTGTTGCTATTATGTGTGTCTGAGGTGTCCAGTTGACTACTTGACCACTTCAGCTAGAAGGTCAAAGGCCAAGTCACGTGTGTTGACACCAAAAAAGCACCAGATTTGTTCTACTTAGACTAGCTAACAAAAAAAAATTCAACAATTATTATAATGTGTGGGCTATTCCAACTGTTGAAAGTGGCAGGATAAATGTGTCTTTGTGGTGGTTTACACTTGCATTTAGCACTATCCACTTGTGATCTGATATCCCAAGACACATTAAACCAAGTGTCATGCTTTCATGTGTTGGAACATCCAAGGTGGCAATCACAAAATTGACTGGTAATAAATCAGACATTCAGTTTCATGAATTACCTGTTTAAGGAAGTGGCATTGACTGCATCAGTGTGAATGTATAGTAAACCCATAAACTGTTCTCCAGATCATAATTGTAATTGCCAAATGTTAGGAATCTGACCTCAACATGTTCTCTTCTCCTTCCCATCATACATCTGTGAAAGTGTAATTACTAATGATGAGTCTACCTAACAGAGGCAGCTCACAATCTGCAGATGCTCTCTTTTTTTATGCACTACTTTGCTAATAAGCAGTGTATTCTTCATGTGTCATCCCTCGCTAACCTCGCTCTCTTTGTCTCTGCCCAGTTAATGCGTCCCCTCAATGCTTTGGATGAGCTCTACCGTCTGATGGAAAGTTTTATCAGTTGCCGCCGCACCGCTGCCTGTCAGTACACCGCCTGCGGGGCTTCCGGAGTGGGGCTGCTCTCCGTGGCCTCGGAACTCTGCTCACGTCTGGGCGCCACACACATTGTCATGTGCAACAGCGGTGTTCACCGGTGAGTGTGTGGGCACAAGTACTGCACCACGTCTTCCGCCTTTCTATGAGCCACCTCCAGTTAAATTATACGTTCCTGCTCGTAATTTTCTTTCTTTCGCATTCACACTCGCATTTTTCCTCTCCGTTTCATGTGTCTGGCGTTGACACTGCTCACCTTTAACGTTTTAACCACAGTTTCTCCCTGCTTCTCTGCTCCTCTTTTTATTCTCTGCCTACCTCTCAATTTCATGCGAGCCTTGCCCTCCTCTCCTCACCGTGGGGACTTTCTATTAATACACATTTCTCTGCATTAATTAACAGCAGGATATTCTGCTTAATAGGGCCCATTGTTTCTCTGACCAGATTAGGGGCTTTAAGTAGGCACAGCACTTTACACAGGAAGGAGACAGGTCAATTACTTCCATTCTCATTGAATTCTATATGCGGCTGCCTAATTCACCTGCTACTGAGGGCACCATCCATCAATGCATGAGGACAGAAATATCATGATCGTTTGTCACCGCTGATCTCCAGTTCCAGCTTTCATCTTCATCTCTTCTTCTGCTCTTTCCCTCTGCCCGCCCACCTATCTCTCTGATACCCTCTTTCTTTACACCGTGACAGTTTCCATATCTTTTTGTCTCAGTCATGTGCACAGGCTCACACACATACACACATTCATGCGTTGACTGTACGAGACTGATGGCTTGATAAAGTGCTGCGGATGGAACCGCCTGGTTGCCAGAGCTCTAATAGAAAGTTCCTGTCTGTGCAGCGACTTCTGCTACTTTATTAACCCACAGCTTGTGTGTGTATATCTGTGTGTGTGTGTTTGTGTGTGAGAGCAATTGCACACACTCTCCACAGCTCACCTAGACAGGCAGGTTAAGTGTACCATGACACAGCAGGTGACAGGGGTGAGCCATATTTAGGATTATTTGTGAACCAGCTCTCGCCTTAAACACTGTTCTACCATCCAAGGCTGCAGAATGATGGACATGCTGGATTCACAGTCACAGGAGAGTGAATCACAATACTCTGCCTGATGCACGTATCTTCCAAATCAATGTCAGCCAAGGTTTACATATATATATATATATATATATCCCACAAACTATTGGCAGAATATAGATTATATTGACATAAGCCAATTTCACTGCTTCCCCTGTTTAATTTCAAATGTTAAAATATCAGAAAACACATAAATGATGGGCTCACTAGCAAAATATGGAATAATTGAAAAACCTATGAAACCAAGCCAGTAAATTAGTAATGTGGAAATTGCATTATCAGTGTGGCAGCTTTCTCAGGCACTATTGATTGGATTAGTTGGCTTGATGGATGAGTTTTAATAACAGTGAAAGCGTGATATTTTGGAGGCATCAGCAGTTTGCAAAATGCTGCACTCCTCTCTTCTCCAGATTTTTTTTTGTCCATCACCCTCCATAAAAAGCATTAAGGAGGTAAAAGTAGAACTCGCTGTGTGACGACAAAACAAAAAGCAGAAAACCTCTACCTTACAAGGCACTAGCTTGCTCAAAAAAAAACCTCAATTTCCCGTGTTTACATCCATTATAGTCAAAATCCACAGTTTACAAGAAGTTACTACTCGGATATATATATATGTTTGTCCTGAATATGCATTTTTGCCTTTTCATCCCTCCTTTTGTTCAGGTTTTCCTCTTCCTGCGGTCCCTATCTTCTGTCATTCTTTTCCTCCCTTTGTGTTTGTCTCTCTTGTTTCTACTCATTTATCAGTATGGACTCAGCACCGGAGAAGCACACAGTGTAAATGGGATATGGGCTGGAACGACATAAAACAGATGGATATAAATCATCTTGTACTATCTCACCAGCCCTAATGAAAAGGGAAACTGTGCAGCCTCACACACACAGATTTTGTGCAATTCCTTCATCCTGCTCCAGCTGAAGAGATATTTAAAGATCCTCTGTGGGTGACTTTTTTCCCCCCTCCTCCTTTATCGGTGTGGGAAGCTCAAAATGGGTGCTTAAAATATTCTGGGGTGGCCTGTGAAAGGACATCTTTTGCAATTCTCTACTGGGATATCTCTCTGCGCATACTGGAGATGATTGCTGGGTTCATTACTTTTATCGCATCATGTTACTCTGTCATAAAGTTATGCAACTGGAACTCAAGGGGACTTTTTAATCTTGATCCGATTGACTCAAAGTAACGGCTTCTGGCAACAATAAGTCCCTCATTGCACATCAGTTCTCCTTTTTTTTCTTCCTCTTTTTGTTCTCA
Organism: Amphiprion ocellaris; assembly: GCF_022539595.1. Taxonomy (NCBI): domain Eukaryota; kingdom Metazoa; phylum Chordata; class Actinopteri; family Pomacentridae; genus Amphiprion; species Amphiprion ocellaris. The sequence continues at coordinate 14,949,343 of NC_072787.1, read as the reverse complement.
TTCGGTGTGAAACCCTACCGTGAGAGACGGAGATATTAAACCAACAGCTCAGATTTCTTAGCAGCCCCGTGGCAGTGTTGCTCAGCGAAGGCGAGCCTGGCAGTGCTGGAACTTTGGACAGTTCAATTTGCAGTGAGAAGGCCTTGGATCAATATACTAGTACGGCTTGTTATCATAGAAAGGTCACCCAGCAGCCGTGACACCCGTCAGCGGCTCTCTAAGGACTTATCCACATGCTGCCATCTGTGTGTGTGAGGGCGAGAGAGAGGAAAAGTGTGACTATGTATGTGCCTGGGAACAAAGTTTGCTGTAACTAATGAATCACAGACTCACATCAACACTTATTTTACACACATCATGGTGGTGAGAGTACAGCATATAGCCTCTGCACACAGGAGACACGCTGACTTGTCCTTGGGCCCTTCTCACTGCAATGACTATCAATCCTGAAGATGAGGAAAACTGGGAAGCCTCCTTTCGTGCTACTGCAAACTTCCATCCCCTGCTTCTGCTCGCTTTATTTAAAGCGAAGATCAGGAGGCTTGATATTCTCTTGATGCTGCATGTTTGCTTGCTGTGATTGACTTTTCAGTGGCAAGTGAAATGATTCATTAGTGAGGAGACGAGCGAAGGTGGAGCAGCAGGAATGTGATGGTAACGACAAGACGTCAAGAAGTGTAAAATGCGCTCGTGGGGATTTAATACGGTTGATGTGAATTTTTACCGGAGAGCAGCGCTGGAGGAAGTGATCAGAGCAAAAGTAGCAACACAGCAGATCAAAAATACTTAATTGCAAGCGAAAGTCCTGCATGAAAAGCATTGTCAGGTAAATGTAGCTAAAGTAAAAGTACTTGTTTTTATATATTGATATATATGGCATCATTAGATTACTATTAGTGAAGCATCAGTGTGTCAGCAGCATGTTATTGTAGTAACTGCTGCAGGTGGAGCTAGTTGGAACTACTTTATATGCAGTTTTATATACAGGGACAGCCGATAAATCTGAGAGCTCTTCAGATGATTAATGGGAGAAGAAAGAAGAAAAAACATAGTTCTGAAACGCAAATCTGTTTTCAGCTTTTAAGCTTTTCTCTAATCATTGATTTTTGGTGAGACATTAGATCATTTGAACATTTATTGAAAGGAAACCATGTGAGAAGGGAAAAAGTGCTGTTGAAATTGTTAACAACTCATAGATGTGTAAAATGAGCCCATAAAATATTAGAAAGCACAAGTTTAGTGTTGAACAGTTAGTTGTATCTTAAAAGTTTGCTATAATATCTGTTGTGACTATAAATGTAGTGGAGTAGAATGTACCATATTCCTTTCTGTACTTTGAAGGATAAAATAAATATAAGAATTTGAATTTGTTACCCATGCTACATGGGTAAATGTACCACAACTGCCAAGAAGTCATCATATGTGGGCGAAGCCGAGAGTTTGGCATTCTTTTGTTTTCTGTTTATGTTTTTTTCCATCTCAGATCTCACTTTCGGTCTCCATCTGTTGCAAAGACTGTTTTACTGCCGTGAAAGCATGTTGGGAAAGTGAATTAGTCACTGCCGGTGGTTCTTGTCACTACAGATGATTTTCTTGTATCAAATACAGATTGCACATTTTGATTACGAGGCATCAGTGAAATAGGGAAAGACAGCAGGTGCCCTTTGTTTTTGGAATAATGATACTTTAGACACAAATCTATTTTAACAGATACATTATTTTGCATCATCATTTGGCATCATCCAATCCTGCAGTGAGAATTGAATAAATCTGCAATAGGAGGGTGTATATTCTGACTTTAATATTCTGAGTTTATGCTTTGTGTCTGACCTGCAGCTGCACCCTGAGTGTGACGCTGGAGCAGGCCATCCTGCTGGCTCGAAACCACGGCCTTCCCCCTCGCTGCATCATGCAGGCCACTGATGTCATGAGAAAACAGGTACACTTTTTGCACGCACACACACACACAGCCTCTTTCTTTATTTCTACTCAACCTCCTGCTACTGCTGCTGCAGCCTTTTGTCGCACCGGTCCCTGCAGTGACATTTTCTCTCTCGAGGTGAATTTGTGTTTCAAACCACGGCGCAATTTCTGCATCCAGAGTCATTACATAAACTGTATGCTTCATTGAGTCAAACAGAAGCAGTTATGCCATTTTAGCTTCCTTAGTCAACGTTTGGTTTCTCTCGGACACTATTACATCAGTAAGAATGCAATTTTTAAAGGCAGCCAGAAGTAAGTTACGGTGATGAAAGAAGCGTTAGCTGCTGTCCACATGAAAAATCATTAGCTCTGCTCCTGCCTACAGTATAATTTCTTTTGCCTCTTTGCTTGTCTCACCACCTATCTGATTTCAGTCTGATCAGATATGCAGTCACTGCTAGCAGAATGTGAGTCTGACCAAATGAGAGAATAATGAGACACTGAAGAGTCTCATTGGGAGTCTGGAGCTTGTTTGTTCATCTGCATGTTTATTTGGGGTCGAAGGAACACATTCTCAGCACTTTATCACCGCATGCATATTTTAACACGTGACCAGATCTTTGTCCACAGCTCAGACTATCAGTGGTTCTTATTTGACTGTTTGCAGTGAGAGTGGAGGTTAGTCAGGAGGCTGAGGTCGTGCAGGAGGAAAGGCATTTCATTTCTACACCCAGAGAAATGGGATGGCAGCCAAGAAGATGCAACTCTGTGCATCGTGTGACCTTGACTCTTACTGTATGTAGCTGGAAAGAAAATCCATCTTGTGCAACGTGTGATTTGAGATAGTTTCAGGTATGGGGATTTACTATTTTGGCTCACCGGAACACAACTTTTTCAGCCATTGGACATTTCCTGTTTCCTCCCATCATCCTTGACCTGGACACGATGGAGGAGAGATGATTCACTCCAGATAGAGAGGAGAAGGGAGTCTGATCTGCTGTGTGTTTGTGTGTGCATGTCCTTGCTCTCAGACTTCAGCTGATGAATCTGATGAATATGAATATTACACACGGTTTGAATGACACCTCTTCTTCCTCGCTGAATAGTCATACTTACTTACAAAAAGGTCATCAGCACAGCATCCAATCCCATCAGGACCCATCCGTCAACCCAAATAACCTCATTCAGGATGAGAATGCATGAGTGATTCTGGCAAAACGGGTCTAATCACAGCTTAATTTGTAAACGTCTGCTTGAAATTTCCAATATTTGGTCTGTATAGAAAGAATAGAAAACTGAATAAGCTGAGTGGTGTGATAACTCATGGTTTTATAAAGGCTAAGAAATGTTTTTCAGCCCCATATTCAGAGAGAAGGTGACGCTGCTGTTCAAGATGGCTCAAAGTGAATAAACCAGATTCAGCATGCTAGCATTAAGCTTTTTCCTTAGTGATGCTCAGTTTACTAATTGAAAGTCAAATAAGTGTTTTATTTTCAATTAAGATCTTAGCACAAGTGTCAGTTAAGAATTTCAGTTTTAGGTGCAGATTCATCATATCATCAATCAGCTAAAGCAGAAGAGTGAAAACACGTAGAAAACTAATAAAAACATTTATACAGAATACATGTAATATTTTGTATGTATGAGTGAAGTGATGTTCATTATAGAACAGTGGAGGGATGTGCAGACTAACACTTGCACTGTTTACACGTTGCTGTTCCTTGGACAACCATATTTATTTTATCTACTTATTCAATATATTATTTAAGTCAAGGATTTCTGCCCATGCTAGCGGTGTTGCTATATTGATGGCAGCGTCGAACAGTCTGTTTGTCAGTTGCAGTCCACGCTGAAATATCCTAATAATTAGGTGTTGGACTGCCTGAAACTTGGTATAGCTATGTGTGTTTACCACAGGAGTCATTGTAATAACTGTGACTATCCCTTGTGTGTTTTTTCTTGCCACAACTGGCCAATTTTGCATTTTGTCCAATTCTCGGTTTATAACCAAATAGTCCAATGAACCTCAACTGTACTTTGTGTTTGCTGCTAATTAGCAGATGCTAACATGGCAAAGTAAAATGATAATGGTAACCATTATAGCTGTTAATATGAGCGTGTTTGCATTGTGAGCATGCTACCATGTGGACATTTGCATTGACACTGTACAAGCCTTTACAGAGCTGCTGCTGTGGCTGTAGACACGTATTATTTTATTGAGCTTGTAAGCAAAATCTGAAAGTTCTACTGAAAGTTTTTTTCTAATTTCTGAAGTTGTTCTTTGTTTGTTAAAGCATCATTTGTGAGTGTGCATCCATATTGTTAATTTGCCACACTGTCGCATCATTTTCTCACAAGATATTTAATTTAGGATATCTTGGACATGTAAATCAAGTTTCACTCACTGAAATTACTATAAATCCAATATCCTCATAGCTGAGCCACATACTGTATCACATGGGTTCAGATGTCCTGAGCAGTGAGTTTCTGGCCTGATTCCCAGTTGGGGACTGTTTGCTGCATGGATTCCCCAACTCTCTTTCCCTGCCTTCCGTTTCTCTCTCAACTACCACTATAAAATACAGGCGTGAAAAGAGGCCAAAAAATCAGCATCAAAAAAGAGCTTTGTTTTTTATTCTGCCTCCAACTCGGCTGATCTTCTCTCTGTGCTGTGTCCTTCAGGGACATTAGGGGGCATCTCTGTCCGGAGGCATCGCAATGAATGGCTGTGATAGGCATCGAATAATTGCTGATGCTATCCTGTTATCTGGACGTAACTCGGGGCAGACACTGAGATGCCAGTCTGCAGAGTTGTAACCGAGAGGTCAGCTAATGCACTCCGGACCGGTCGCTTCCTCTCTGCTCAGAGAGGAGACAGTGATGACCTCTTCAAAAAAAAAAAAAAAAAAAAAAAAAAAGCATTTGATTGTGTTTTTTTGCTTACGTGTGTGCAGCACCGAAGTACAGAGAGTGTATTTGTGAGTGCAGGTGTCTCTAAATTGAAAGCCTGAGTTGCTTCCTGCCCCCCTACAGCTGTGCGTATCTGCCGACTCTGTGCACAGCCAGCAGACTAAAGGAACATTAGCAAAGAGCAGACGTGCTCCTGACTGAGCATAATCAAACTCTGTAACTCGCGCACACACAGACACACCATTCGTCTTCCAAATTCCTTACTGCTTGCTTTTATATTTCCTTACAAGGCTATTCTGCATGTTTGCATTTGCATACGTCACTAAAAAGAAATTTTAGGGTCTCCTCGTGCGCCGTATAACATCTACTTTACAGCATCCAATATTTATAGGACATGGTTTAGCTTAGAATTTATCTGTTTTCTATTGCACTTGACCGCTCGTCATTCATCGCCTGACAAGAAGCAATCTCACTGGGGAGGAACTCATGTCATCAAACAAAAACTATTGCTAGAGATGCGTTTCGGCCAAGACGGTGTCCAATCATAGCTGCTCTGTAGGCCCAGTGGACTTGTAAATCTACTCAGTAACAAAGGCCAAGGGGAAACCATATATCTACATAGAGTTACATACTAAACTGAAAAAGGCCTGAAAACTTTCCATTCCTTCCTGATAAAAGTGAAATATTGTTAGAAGTGCACCACATACTGTATAACGCCAGACAGCAGACAGTTTGAATAATGCTGCTCAGCAGTTTATTCCTTCTAAAAGCTGAATCACCAGTCTCCTCAGTGTCATTTTTCTGTGTGCAAAGCTTTGGGCAAAAGCATTTTTAATACTCAGAGGGCAGAAATGTTCTTTGGCTCGTTGTCTAAGCTTTGTTTAAGCTCTTCTCTCTGTGGTGTTATTCTTAGCTTGTATTTAGGGCCGTTGCATCTCAGCCGGATCCATGATGTCGTGAATTATTGACGTCTGTTTGTCTTTCAGGGAGCAAGAGTTCAGAATTCCGCCAAGAATCTGGGAGTGAGAGATCGCACACCGTCATCAGTCCCAAGGTAAAACTGCAGGCACAGGCTGTTTATGTGTGGCACCAGGAGTATATTAAATTCAAGGATATCAGCATTTCCTACCTTCCAGGCAGCTGCTGGTTTCTATGAGTGTCATTATGAGTTTGAAATTCCAAATATATACGTGCAGTAGTTTGTGCTGCCTGTTGAATCTTGTATGGCAGAGCTGTCTTAAATGCAATATCAGTGATTTAGTCAAAAAAATAGCCTCTTTTGCATTCTACAGAAACTATTGTGCCATGTGAAAATAGAGTAAAATGACCCAATAATTAACTGCATAAATAAACAGTTCACTGAAAAGTATGAATCTGTCTAAGAACTTGCTCTATCAGCAGTAATGTAAAGACATTATTTAGTCAAAGGGCCTGAACATGAAAAAATAGGTTTTAGAGCAAGATGTCCATCTGAGTGGTTCAAAAAAGTAGTCAGAAGTACATGCATTTGTACTATACATCTGCCAGATACTCATTTTACTCACATTAGAAGCCAGATGCCTGCACTCAGTAGCTTTAAAGGAGGGATGACTGCCTCCGCCATTTGGCTATGACATATAGGTTTTGTGTGACAGGCAGCCCTTTTGAACCTTTTAGTGGAATTGACAAATACAATTAAGTAGCAGGATGATTAGTGTTGAGACATTGTGGTCGCGGAGCAAAATTGCTGCACTCTCTGTAGGTTTATGTCATAATCGTTGCAGCGTAAGTGGCTGCCGCAGAATATGTGTGGCTCATGAGAACATAGGGATCCTCGCTGCCACTGATCTGCAGATGAAAGGGGACAGTTAGATTTTAGTGTGAGTTTACCCTGCAGTCGTGCGACGTGAACTCAGTCTCATCGAGATTAAAAAGAAGGGAGTGGTGCTGTCGATTATTAAAACTACAAAAGAAAACAGCGCTCTGTTAGGATGCAAGAAGGACAGCTGATACTGAGGTAAAATGAACTGAGCGTCCTTTGATCCGTCATGAATAATAGAAAATAACTGTTGGTAAAAGAAAGTTTTCTGTTCATTACGGCAGAATAGAGCAGAATAGACTATAATAAAGCATATAATATGAGAAGTGCATTGATAGATTTGGCATTTTCATGGTAGTAGTAAAGCTATTATGTCAGTATGAACCTGTACAAATGCAAACAGCTGCAACTCCTTCATAATCAGTGTGGCATTTAAAACACAAAGTGTCTGACTTACAGTTATGTACAGAAAAAAAACTGTCCTCACAACAAGATATATGTGCCATTTGTTCTGTACCAACAACAAACACTAGTCATTTGTAACAGTTTGAACATGTCGCTTCACTTTGTAGCACAAAGCTGAATGTTTGCTCCAAGGATAATTACTTGTCCAGTGCTGACAGCTTTCTTCCTGAAACTGCAGCTAAATTTCTGGTAACACATCCGAGGCGCCAAACAGAAGAATCCGTAGCCCGGAGACGTGAATCCGCTCGGCAGATTACTGCTCAGGTTTCGGCGTTTTGCTTATTGCTTGTGGCACTACATGTCGACTGTAATTAAACGTCGTGTTGCATGTGTGTTTCTCTGATCAGGTTGTACAAGCTGTGCCAGCCTCCGCCCCCAGACGGTGATCCATAATGCGTCCCGGAAGCTGCCGAAGAAGTCTTGAGGAATGAATTCCAGTCAAACTTTTCCCTCCACCAATGGATTAACCCATTGAAGACAGTTGCTGGGTCCATTTTTTTCTGTCCAGAATAGGTGCCTAAAGTGTAAATAGGATTTCCAAACCCAAAATAGTATTTTAATACTTTATATTTTTCACTGTTGTACTTTATACATATTTTGATTTTTTTTATTATTGTATAATGCATCAGATAAGACAGCAGTTCAGAATGATTAAACAAAAGATTTACACCCAGAGAAAGGAGCTAAATGAGCTCAATGAAATCGAATCCATCCCGCTGGTTGACTGTCTGCATATTATGGGCTGAAAATTAAGTTTGTTTTTATGACAGACATTTGCATTTTCATATTAGCTTAATTTGCATATGAACTAAAAAAAATGATAATATTGATTAGGAGCATACTGGATGTAATCTGGCACTGTGTTTGTTCAAATTAGCCAGTAATTTGTCTGCTTCTCTTCAGCTCTGACTTCAATGCCTTATCAGTTCTGCCAGTATTGGGTAATCATATGAATGTGTGTGTGTGTGTGGGTGGGTCTGTGTGTGTGTGTGTATGTGTGTGTGTGTTTCTTGATATGGTGTTTCTTCATGTGTAAATATACATATTTAGCAAAAAATGTGCTGATGGAGTCATCCTGTTGCTTCTTGAAGACTGTTACATGCATATGAAGATTCTCAATGATTTATCAGTATTAACATAGTAGCTGTTGGAAAATAGAGCTATATTCTGTTTTTTTTCCTTTTTTATATTGACAGTACTCAGGATTAAAGCATCCCTGTATTACTTATTATTGGATGTTGTCATTGTAGGGTGGAGCTCACTACTATGCAATGTAATGAAATGCATCAATAAGCTCTAGTAGTGTTTCCTATTTACTGTATGTTTGATTAATGTATAAATGAAGACTGACTGTTTTTCTGCCCCATATTTCCTACAAAACACTAAAATGCTGACTTGTATACAGTTTGTAAAAAAAATATATTAAAGCTGATAACAGTGGATGAACAGTTCTCGTGTTGGATTTCTTTATTCTTTTGATGATGTAGCCTTACAATAATAATGTTGGTGTAGTAGGCAGACTTGCTTATGGATCATTCCACCTCAGTTCTCCAAATTCAGACCATCTTCAATTTGACAAATTATTTTTTAAGCGGTGAATATTGATTGAGTTGGCCATGTGTAAAATATGGGGTCATAGGTCACGTTTGCTTTTTTTTCTTAAAGAAGGTGGTCGCGATTTTTGCTTCTTTCCTTCGCTCCAATCTGTGGAGCAATGTTTGAACTGCCATAACCTGAGAAATAATGTAGCTAGAGTCCTAAAATTCTTCAGGCTCATTTATATGTGCATATAGTCTTCAATGGTAAAACCCTGCTTTGATAGAATAATAGAAACCAGTTATATGATGGTGGAAATTTGGTCAAATAATTTTAATGTTTTTTTTTTTTCTATTTCCATATTCCACCAACCACAAAACCTTTAGTGTTCACCATAAAGGCTGTGTTTTTTGTTTGATTGTTTGAGTTGTTGTGTTTTGAAGCACTATGAGTGGAAAATCCAGGATTTTTCTTTTAGCAAAGTAACATTATTGCATAACTCCTCCACTTCGGAGCACTTTTGGAGTGGTCTCATCTATCATACTGGCAAATTGATTGTCCTAATATTGGCCATAAATACAAAATGATAATAATAATAAAATAACAATAAATCATAAAAATTGTCTTTTTAAAGATGGTGTCAATCATACAAAAAACATCAGCCTCTGAGAGTGAAAAATAAAGGTTTTATGGTTGGTGGAATATTGGAGTAGACAGAAGCATGTAAATATTTTTACCAAATTTACACCATCATATAAGTGGTGTGTATAAGTTATTCTATCAAAGCAGGATTGTACCATTGAAGACCACATCTATGTAGCAATGAGCCTACAAAATTGCAGGACTGTAGCTACATTATTTCTCAGGTTATGGCACTTCAAACATTGCTACACAGATTGGAGAGAAGATGCACAAATGGACACACCTTCAAGAATTTCTAACTCCAAAACTAATGTTCCCTACGACCCCAGATTTTGCACGTGATCAAATTAATCAATATACAAAACTTAAAAAAAAAAAAAAAAAAAAAATCTATCAAATTGAAAATGGGGCATTTGGTGAATTGAGGTGGAATGACTTGTGCAGAACATTGCTTCTGTGTGGCTTCATTGGCAGTTTAAGCATTACAGATTTAAAAGCGGATTGCATAGCACATGAGTTAACTGCTGTCAGCGCACAGGTTGCGGCACATTTTCTTCAACCTTTCTCTCAGGTAGATGCATTAAGACTCCATGGCGTTGAAAACAGTGATGATGAACACAGTGGGCTTGGCTCAGCCCTGCTGGATAAATGGGAGTGGCGTTGGCACAGTTCACGCCGGCAGCCAGTGAGCGCAAGATTTGTAATCTTTGTCACAGAGCTGCTGTGCCATTGGCTTCTACAGGGGAAGCTCCAGCCACAGAGTCTGAGAGGCGACTGAAGCTTGGGGAAGGTCCCGGGGCTGACTCTCCACGATGAGCCGGTCTCACAGCCGCAAAGCTCCCGTCTGATCACCGTGGCTCATCTGCAGCCCGTTTGGTGACATTTTATTTTGCTTTTTAACCCCCCCTCCCTTTTTTTTCTTAGTCGCCGACGCGCCTCTTGAAGGACGAATGACACCGGCTCACCTCATGATTTCATTCCGCTAAAAGCTCCTGCGAGAGGCACAACAGTTTCCTCATGGCGTCTCCGCAACAGTCCAGAATTCAGTCGTATCTGGAGAGGAATAAAATCGGACCCCTGTTCGAGGTGAGTGCACGGAGAGCAACTCTGAACTTATTGGCACCACTGCGTAAAAATCACCCTTTTTTAAAATTTTTATTTAGAGTTGGATCCAAATGACGAGCGCGCATCTGCAGTGTGGCTTATTACTCTAACACCTCGTGCGTTGTGGATGTTTAAAGCGTTTATCTTCGTGCACCTTCCACTACACTCCGTTTTATACTAGTCCAGAATCCCACAGAGGAACACGTTCTGCTGCCCTCACACCTCCATGCTGTGCCTCTCTCATAATGATTTGCATTTCAGCAGACGCTGGTGCAGCCCTGTGCACTCTGCCACTGCCCCACTGTTCCAGTTTGGTGAAGTTAGAAGCTACTCAGTTGTAATTCGGATTGCACAGCAGGCTTGGCTTTACTGTGCGTTCTGCTACTGCCGGGCTCGCTGTGTGTGTTTTTTTGTCAGTCAGGGGATCTACAATATGTTCTCACCAGGGGTGCCACTCAGGGGAGAGCATGACTTCATCCTTTGTTTGCAGTTGGATTAATTGGTGAAGGCAGGATTGCACAGGTGAGAGGCGCAATCAGAGTAAAGACAAGTAGTAGAACACCCAACTGAAGTGTGTTATCATGAGCTGACAGTTAGGAGCTGGACTGTGTTGCCACCATGAGATGCAAGCAGGGATCCAGTAGGATGACTGTGTACATTCACATGATGTGTTTGCTGACGTGTCACTCCTGCTCCTCAGCTGGACGTGTGTCAGCGACCCACACAAACGCCAGGCGCATGTAAAGCAGCTGTAAGAGCCGGTTTGTTTCAGCACCGTGGACAGAGACTCACGCCTAACATGAGAGCAGACAGCAGGTCTAGTGAGGCCGAAAGCAGTCAGCGAGGCTCAACTGCACAATAATGGGCCTCTGTGTGCTCTTTCTGTTTGTTTTTCCTCCCTCTGCCTTCCACCTGTCTCCCCCCACCCTCCTCCCCTGCTTCCGTTGTCTCCATCAGTTGCTCTAGACTGCGCTTTCTCTTCATTTCTGCCTCTGTGCGCAATTAAACTGTCTTCTTTATGTGACAGTCGAAGATGATTAAAGCCAAGTGTACTTTGTGACTTAAAGGCGGAGGCTCGCGGCGCTGATCAAAAACTCATTTGTTCCAAACATCACTGGGCTTACATAGTAAATCTTTTGCATGCGGTGTGTTCTTCCGTTACCAAACAGACTTTCTGACCAACAGGCATCATTGCTGAGTGGTTCACAGTGTTCAGACTTTCAGTGGTGTATTGTCAGCCTACATTGTGCCATCTATTTTTTTCATTGGAAACTGACAGCAGTAAGAAAGAGATACAGTAAGAAGAGGATATATGAAAACTCCTGGGTCTGTCACTCTCCTCATGAGAAAATGATGGGGCTGCTACTCTGCCGCTGCGCTTGAAAAACCCTGGCCGTTTTATTGTTGTCCCAAAGAAAATTCATTCATGCGCATTCAGTTGTGAAGAAACAAGTTCTTTTTTTTGTGATTAGAAGAATTCAGAGGGGAGGCTGGAATTCTCCTTGTAATTTCCTTTTTGATCAGACAGAGAATTTGGCTCAACAGAAGTAATAATACAGCTGTTCTGCTGTGCTGCTTTGTAGTCCCTCCTTGGTTTATGGGTTTAACCCCCCAAAGACTCATCTCTGTGTGTCAAAGTTACAAGGTTTTATTTCACAAAAATGATTCCTTTCTGCCTCAGAATGGATTAGATGTAACTCTACACCGTTGCGTCCTCTAGAATGCATGGGTGTACGTTGCACTCCTCCCCGCTCACTGACTCACCTACGACTCTGCTCAGATACTATAAAACTACTTTGTGCTCCACAATCGCAAGTATTGCTGTAAATCAGCCAGAAGCCAATAATGAAGAAGTATAATGACACTGAAAGCCAGCACCCACAACCTGATAGAACTTGTTCTTTAGGTTTGTCACATGGGAAACCCCTGGAAGTCTGGATTTAGGTTTTTACAACTGTTAAATCATGGGGGTGATTGCTGATTTCAGTCATGATGTGTCTTCTAGCAAACAAAAAGTATTATATGAACGTGTTAACGTGGTGAAAAAATACACTGGAGGGGGTCTTTAAACCAAAAACAGCTCCCTGATAGTTTGACAGTCGTTCAGATATGATTACAACACTGACAGTTGAATGTGTCTGTTCAAATAACACAAGACATCCTCCAATTACAACAGCACAATGTGGGAACGTTCTCATTTTCTGTGATCCATAGCAAAGCTAGTTATGAAGCAAACTGTTGCATCACTGTGACAGTATGATGATCTAAGGTGTTTGAGACAAATTCACAATTTCTGGTATGTATGTCCAGTTGACTTGGTTTGAACCAGCTTGTTGCACAGATGTAGCCAAAGGGAAATCAACACAATGACCAATAACAGTAATGAACTGGCTGTAATCAGTAGTTCCTACAATTAAGGATCAGTGGCAATGACTGCACAGTATTACACCAAACTGAGAGTTTCTACAGTAAATGACTTGCTTCCTACAGAAAAAAAAAAAAGTCTACTCTATCATTCACATTACTCTTCATTTACAAGTAGGATGATTATTTTCTTTGTTGATTAATCTGTCACTTATTTTCTCGATGAGTAGATTAATTGTTTGGTCTATAGAATATCAGAAAAATGTAGATTAGTTTTTCCTAAAATCCAAAATGAGGTCTTGCTCTGGCCACAAACAAAAGTATATTCATTTTATTGTCTTCTACGAATAAAGAACAGGAAAATATTCAAATTTAAGAAGCTGGAATCAGAAGATTGTGAATTTTATTGTATTTTTTTAAACTGAAAATAGTATTCAAGCCAACTGATTTAATGTCATAGTTGATAATTATTCGAATAATCGTTGAATCTCTATTTACAAAGCTGCCTCTGAATTCTGGTGAAGGATCTGCAAAAACATATTTGTTGAGGAGCCTTTACAAACACATAAGAGATGTCCTTTTTCTCTGAGAGTAATCTAACAGTATTGCTGCATATATAAGTCTTTCCTCCCTCCTTGAACTCTTTAATCAGTTCCAAATTACCACCCTGGCCTCTCATACTTTGTGTTGTGTAAAAATCACCCCAATATAATCAAGTTTTTTGTTTTTATTTACCCCCAACTCTTGTTTCACCTAAATTGTCCCCCAAACTGCAAAGCCGCCGGCTCCTTTCTCGTCCCCTACACACAGCTGCAGCACTAAACAGCGAGTGGGGGTTCATTTACTCATACTGATGAGACACAGCTTATGATTTGCCAGAGAATTGATTTTTTTCCCCTAGCTAATGAAACGGTTGCTTTGCAGAGATAGCAAGCTGAGTCAACACAGACGGCATAGTCTCCAAAAAGTCAAGCAGCCTTTCATAATAATTGAAATAATTGGAGCGCAACTTATTGGGAAATATTTTTGGTAAATTGATACTCCTTTGAAACACCTGCTCTTTTCCAATCACCTAAGCGTTTCAGTGACATTTCACATTTCGCATGAAGAATTCTAGACAGCGCCGGCATTAAAGCAAGTTAAAGGTCGTATGTTTAAGTTCCGTCGTTATACTCTGCACGGCACTCAGTAAAAAGATGCTGCAGCAGAAGAGCTCTGATTTCCTGGTATTTGTCAACACACCACTTCAACTGTTTGAAAGAAACGGTGTAATTCTTTAATCTTTGTTTCATCAAAGGGGATCTGCAGGATCTATCTGCAAGCCTCTGACATTTAAACTTGTGTAATAGGACCAGTAGGTGTAAAATGGAGCAATCTCTGCCTTTATCAGCAGACAGTGTAAAGCCTGCTCTCATGTTCCTCCCCGCTGTGATCTGTCAATCATGTCTTAGGCGATATAATGGTTCTGTTGGAACCGTCAGCTGATGGGTCGTGTAAATGTAGCCCGGCTCAAAAAAATGTCACTGTGTTGAACTAGATTTGGTGTAGCCGTCAGATGTTGAATTGTAACACTGTTCTGTGAAAGACTTGGTGTCATTTTTATGGCAAAGTCTGACTTTTTCCTTTAGTGGATTTAATAGCTTGAATAGGGGTCTTATAATATCTCTTATTAACTGAGTATTGGCTTTAGCTCAAGGGTTGTTATGATTACTTGCTCATATTAATGAGGCACTGATGAAACTGATGCACATTTAATTAAATAGATCAAGTTTAGCGCTTAGAAATATGCACAGATGTGAATGTAAAACACTGATGCTCATAAAACATAAATACATCAATAATCAGTTTTATTGCTTTGCACTTTTCTGTCGTTTAATTGCTCGCTTTCATAGTTCAAATGAGGCTTTTCGCAGCTTCGTGTTTACCTTAACATCAAAGGATGATCTTAATTATGTGTATACAGGGAGTGCTACAGGTTTGAAATCCACAAAGGGGAAAAAATCGCACTGGTATTGAATCTGCATGTGGCTTTAGCCGCTACCTTGGGTTTACATACAGGAATTTAAATCAGTAAGCTGCTCAGTTTCGACTGTCGGTCCTGCTTCTTGTAGTAAAGTTAAATGACTTTGCTTCTCCCTATAGATTTCTCTGAACTGTATATCCATCCACGTGGAAAAGCTGCGTTCTAACTTGCTCAGCTGTGTAGTTGTGCTAATGTGCCGTGCCGACGGTATCAGTAGTGCAGCCCTGCAGTGCTGGAAAGAGGTCAGGCAAGACACTCTGCCTGACCTATTGATCCACTCCCTTAAGAGGTAATTTATTGGACTTGGTGTGATTGGGTTTAGGTTATTTTCACCTGTGCTTATCTCAGAATGCTCGGCATGGCTGTCTTTAATTGTATTATTTCTGTATGAGTGTAACCTGTCGGCCAATGTGACAATTCATTGTAATTCCAGTTGAAGCAAAATAGCAGAAAATCTATGGAATCTGTCACAGATAACAAACATCAGGCTGTGAAATATTTGTTGTTCTTGAACTTTAAGATGAAACGTACACGGACGATTTAGCACAAGGAGACGGGTGTTATTACATTTACAAATACACCTGGAAACATTTCTCTTAGACAGGGTTACTTTGTCACTGGCATACCTCCCACGCTTTCGGTAACAGGAGTCGAGTAATTTTATGTCAGCGGTAGATTGCTTTGTTGTTTCATATGTCAGTGATTCCATTTCAGTCTACTATTCAAAGCAGAATGTCTACAAAATAAGGCCAGTGTTTACAGCGTACATGTAAATACTGACCACTTAATATACAGTCCAGTATGAGAAGTTTTGTTCAAACTTTACAGTTGGCTCATTACCTCTGATCTTCAACATTATTGAAGCTTGTTTTTTTTATCCTAGTTTCACCCATCAGTAATATAGTAAAGTTCTCAGCACAGACATGCTCACTCTAATCTTGATTTTGTGAAGGCATGTTATAAAAGTCAGTTTCAATCTGGAGTAAAGTGATTTGCAATTTCCCCTGGCAATTTACTATGGCACCATGTGAAAACTGAAACAACGCTTTTCACTCTCATTGTCTCTGGGTGGTCGGGGAAAACACGAGAATTCACATTTACAAATTAACACTGAGGAGAGAAACACTTTGGGACTGGTTCAGTTCCCTCTGTCACACTGGCATCGACCTAATCAAATCAATTAGAGCATGTTTGTGGTTTTTATTGTCTAGATTATTATTATTTTTTGTTGTTCAAATCCTGTGACAGTCTTAAGGTTGATAATCGGCAGGTATGTGGTCATGCATGGGTTAATGCAGCTCCCCTTTAGGCACAGTTAGTGTAATTACTCCAAGACAGGCAGCTGAACACACAGCCTAAGGCCAGGTTGGTCCTCAGGGAGCACCGGAAGGGGCGAAGAGGAATGGCAAAGGATATCTGGAATATCTTGGAGATCAGGCAGTGGGACGATGAGTGAAGTCCAATATGAGGAAGATTTAGAGCGTGCATCGTGAGGTGGGGGCAGCGAGTTTGTTTTGTAATTGTGAGACTGCGGGAAACAGAAAGAGAAGGGGAGAGAGTCCAGCGGCTTTGGTGCATGCTAATAAAGTTATCATGTCCACTTAGAGCTCAAGGATCCTGATGGCTGACTGCTGTGAGTAACTGATAGTCCTGCTGGTTGTGTGGGAGAGCCGGTCATGTGCTAGACAAGGCCTTGACAGTTACTCTATATTTGTTCAGCTGGTGACTAATGTGTGTCTGCACATATGCACTCATGTGGGCATTTTTAACCCTCCTGTTGTCTTCATTTACAGGCACCAAAAAATGTTGTTTCCTTGTCTAAAAAAAGCCCAAAAATTCAGCAAAAAAAATGCCCCAAATTTCTGATTATTTGCAAAACCTTCAGGAAGAAAATTCCAATAATTCCTTAAAAGTTTCCCTTAAAAGTTTTATTTTTAAAAAAAATCCCCCAAATTTGGCAAGAAAATTCTTGTAAAAATTTGCAAAAAGTGAGTAAAAATCTTCCAAAAAATCCTAAAAATATCTAAAGTGATTACATATATATCAGTAAAATTTCTAATATTTTCTTTAAAAACATTCACATAAAAATCGACCAAAATCCAGGGAAATTCGCTTTATTTTGGTTGATTTTTTTGTGAATGTTCTTAAGAAGCATTTTTAACATTTCTTTCTTTCCACCAAAAAATGTTCAAAGATTTCCCAAAAATGTTGAAAATGTGGACATCAGAAGTTTCACTATGAATTTTTTTTTCTACATCTTCAGACTTTAAACTGGGTCAATTTTGACCCACAGGACGACACGAGGATTAAAGTTTTTTTTTTAAAAAAGTGCATTTAAAGGACAGATTCACTTAAAACTGCCCCTCCAGTTATTGATTAAGCCCTTACAAATACTCTTTCTGTATTAAAGTTACAAATTTAGCATTTTTTTCCATGGAAATAATCCCTTTCTGTCATGCAATGGCTTCTTATTGTTGCTTTCTTTAAAATGTGCAGATCTACAAAGTCCCTGCCTCTTTCTGCACCCACCCTGTTGTTATGCAACTCAAGCACACCAGCTCACCTACGACTCTGCTATACATTACACGATGGCAAGTTATAATGTTAGAGCAATTCAGCCATAAATGTTCAAATCGGAAACTGATTCTGAGGAATAACAAATTGATGTGTAAAGTTCCATCCCAGAAGATGACAGGATTGGTTCCTTAGTTCTGTTTCTAAGTGCTTCAGTAGAAGCTCTTCTCTGTCTACTTCTTGATAACATTTTACCTTTAATTCAAAAGGTCAGTTCTAGCTGATCGATGGCGAGTCAGAGGTATAAATTCTCATCCCCCCAACCCCACGGCTCAATGCCCGATAATGACCCGAGACTCACATGCCTCGAGGCGTGAATGGTTGTGAAACCTT
Organism: Amphiprion ocellaris; assembly: GCF_022539595.1. Taxonomy (NCBI): domain Eukaryota; kingdom Metazoa; phylum Chordata; class Actinopteri; family Pomacentridae; genus Amphiprion; species Amphiprion ocellaris. The sequence goes on along the minus strand of NC_072787.1, from coordinate 14,931,671 downwards.
CTGGTGAGGACTGCATTATAAGTACCTGATAAGTGGTGGAGTAGATCCTTTCTCCTGTTTAGAGACAGCCAGTTTAACAAAAATGGCTCCCTAAATTCTCCCCTAAAACCATCCGTCCTTGTCCTGTTGAGCTGGTTCTCCGTAAGCTTCTCGAGTGGTTGTTTAGTCTCCCCTGTACATGGGTCTGTATACTCCTTATTGCATTGGATTGCATTAAAAACAGCTTGTGTTTCTGTGTTTTATCCTCAAGGTCAAACACCCAACACGAACTATATAATTTAAGGGTTAGAATGAATACCTGGAACTCCCTAGCAGTTAATTAGAACTGAAAAACCTTCTTGGATCAGAAGGGGAGACATCGTCAATAACAAAAAAGTGAAGGTGCCCTCTATTAGAAACACTTAGGACTACATGATCTGAGTGATTGAGAATCTACACAGATTTACATTTGTAACCCCAGAAGTCTGAATCTGTGTTTTACAGACTAATCACTGGTATACTGCTGCTCCCACTCAGAAATGTTAAGACACTGACAAGCTTTGGCTCCTTATTTTGTTCACGACGTGTCCTTTAGAAAACAAAAAAACACAATATGGACCTGCTAACAAGGTAAAAGAGTTGAATTTAACCCATTTTGCTTAAATAGTTCCGAACTCAACTTTAAGGCAAGTGATGTTGGACAAATTCTATAGAACTTTACCTGTTGCTAGTTTGAAGCTTAGGCAATCAAATGGAGATGTTCCAAAATTACATTTTCTGTTGTATTTTCTATCTTCCGTCAAACCACATATGACGACAGGAGAGGATCTTGTGCCGTCTAGACACCGTTGGTGATGGAGAAGAGCCTGCAGGTGAATGATGGAAACTCTCAGTTAAATCTCCTGGATCCTTGAGTGATGGTGACAGAAGTGGCAGAATTGGCATGATATTCAAAGAACAGAATCCAAGAGCTGTTATGCTAGAGGAAAGATGATAGGTCAGGTACGGTGATGCCAGATGTGTGACAGTAGGAACTTGGACTCACTACTTGCAGAAGTGACAGAGATAAGAACTAGCGAAAATTAAACTGTAGAGTAATAAAGTTAAAATGTGAGTGCTAAGCTCTTTTATTTAGCTGTGGACAAAGCTTCACTGAAAAATGCATTGAAAATTGTGCTGTTCAGTCGAACCATCTGATACAAAATCAGCAAATAGTAGGCAGAACCGGACAATATAATGCATTTTATACTCCCCCATTCATCATGAGATAGGAATAGGCCATATTTCTGCTGCTGCAAAACAACAAAATAGAGCTGGAAAAGGGACTTGAGGCATTGCTGCAGGTAGGACACAACAGTTGAGGGATGCATATCAGTAGGACGGATAAAAGCACCTCCTCTGCTGAGTATTTACTGGTGGTGCCAGCCTGATCAGGTGACATTGCCTCTCCCACGGTCTCCTCTTCCGCACGATCTCTTCTGCTCTTGTCTGCCTGCTCATTCAAGGTCTGGATCTCTTCCAGTGGCATCTCTCTCTGCTCGTCTTCACCCCGGTTGGCTCATCGCATCGCTCTCTATTTTCCGGTAATGACCTCTTTCTGTATACGAGGCACATTGGACAGACACATGGACATCACCTGAAACGACCTGTGAGATGACTTTGTATTCCCATATTTTATTAACTGAGCGCAGGTAAATCAATTGCAGCCTCTAATACAGGTGACGGGGACACGGAGCCCTCTGGGGAGTCCTGGAGGAGCTGTGGCTACATTAACTTTTTTTGCTTTTTGCACAAGGACAAGTCATGAAGAAAAGATGTCAGGTTTTATAGCTGATCAGAGCCAAAGCTGACACAGGTGACACTGATTTACTTTGGCAAACATGAATGTAAAGTGTGAACACGCTGTATGTATTGCTTTAATATTCCTATTTGTGTCCTCATACATACAGAATATGGACACATGTCTCATTACAGTAGATATGCGAATAGATCCACTGCCTCCTAGGAACACAGGCATCATAGCAGGCCGACTCGTGCTGAGTAAGTGTTGTGTGCTGGTGGCTCAGTGTCTCCTCACATCCATATATCCATAACTCAAACAGTCCACCAGGAGTCTACAACAGCTAAGGGGGAAATTCATCAGCTTACAGGTGGAAAAAAAGAACAGTAAAGCTTAGGCAAAGTCGCTTAAATCACAGAGCTTGTGTAGCTGCATTAGCTTTGTCGGTATCAATTTTTTTTCAGCCCACCCTTTTTATTTTTTACTACAGTTGTGCACTTTTTTGGTGATATCTCCTTTGTTTCTTTCGAGGGAAATCTTTTTCTTCACAGAAATGTAAGTGTCTCAGGTCACAGATAGAAAAGAACCTTTTGAGGTTGGAGATATTTGCTATACTGCTAGGGATACTTGAGCAGGGTGGATGTTTTCTGTCACAGGAGGTTGAAGATTTGCCTTTACTTACCACCCTGTTACTTTTACCCTTTTTATGCCACTGAGAAACTGTCTCTCTCTCTGTCCTTCAAATTGCCACCCATGTATGACCTTCAGAACTTTCCACTTCCAATCTGAGGGGTTGGTTTAAGTTGCAGGCTGCATCAGTGAGAGCATCATGACTGTCATTGTCCCTGGAGGGAGTCCTTGAGAGCTTTCAAGGACACTGGTGTCTCTTGGCTGGCTGACAGCTTGTCAATTACCGCGGCCAAACCAAACTTCCCGGGGCACGCAGATCGCAGATATCTCGTCCAACAACAGATCTGCACAGATATGGACTGCAAGTCTCAGTTGCACACACCACCTGTTGGCCTGCTTACAGAACAACGGTGCAGAGACTGACACTCTCTCCTCTCTTTATCTCTGTCACACATACACGAACATATAGAGATGCTGTTCTGCAAATAGCATTAAAGTCTATTCATATATGGAAATGTTGACCCAAATTTGACACTACATCTTAATATAATTCCTGTCTAAGAAAACATGATTACTATTCCAACGCATGCTTGTCAAACAGGACTCGTGTTCTTTAAAGCATCTGATTACCATAGAAAGTGAAAATGTCAGACACGGTTACCTTTCTCAGCAATGTAATGTATGCATATCCACTGTGCAGATACAGGGATCTGCTCCTTACTGTATGTATTTTTGCCTTTTTACGATGGGATTGGAGATGGTGAAGGACACAGTGGTACAAGGAGGCCTTAGCTCATTCGACAGCTTGTGTCATACTGGAAGCAAAACACTCTGCATGTATATGCAATCAATATATATTGGCACAAGAAGGTTTTTTTTTTGCAGTACAGACGTGGGCAGAATGCAGATGCACCCACATGTGCTGCCATCCTCTAACACACCCCAGTGTCCATCCATCTGTCTTTGCAGCTTGCCATCGTTTACTTCATGCATCCAATTTCTGCTTGTGGATCTGTGTGTGCATTTCCACTAGTAAACGCAATCATAACTATCGCCACTCAGCCGTCAGCTGTTCAGAAAGAACTGCCTCTCTTTGCCCGTTCCCTACAAAAACACTACTAAGGCTTAAAATCCCTGAGGTAACACAGTTCTCCTAGTTTTCTTCCTGTATAATCCATCAAATTGTAACCTTCACAGAAGCGTCATTAGTGGCTTGAAAATGTGTAAATCCACTGCAGTGGTAGGGAGCAGTGCTTTGTTAAACTTTTACTTTGCTGTGTTTTCTTGCATTGCATTTCTCAAAAGTGACATTTTTAAAAAAGATATTATTGCTTTTGTGCGATGATCTTGCGGGCCACTTTAACTGCCTCTCTTGCAGGTAGAGGAGGAGTGCAGTTCCTGCATTCTGCAGTTTGCAGAGAAACATTTCAGCATGCTCTCCCCGTGTTTGTCCATTCACATGCTGTTTGCTGTTAGAGCTGCTGTAGACACAAGGGCCGGGCAGGAATGTCCCCCTGACCAATTACCTGATTAGCTTTCTGAGCACACAGAGCGGAGCCAAGGCTAGCCAGCTATAATACACACACACACACACACACACACACACACACACACACACATACACATACACACACAGGCTGTCTCCCAGTGTCCCTGCCCACCTCCTGAAACACACACATATGCAGATACATAAGCATGTCCACAAGGGCAAACGCATACCCGCCACCACAGCATACTCCTACACGATAGGTTGTTTAGTTACGCATTCAGTAAGCATGTATACATTATGTAGTTGTCCCACACACACACACACACACACACACACACACACACACACATAAATGGTTGAATATGCACACGCACACACCCTCATTTTATCCATACATTACTGCCAATTCACTGCAGTCCACTAATGGCTTCTTTGCTTCACTGCAGTAGTCATCCTGAAGTCCGCCTCAGCTGCTCTGACTGGCTCATACTGGTCAAACAGAGTTCATTCTAAGAAAAATGTCATGCCAGCACACACAAATACGCTCACGAAACCACACATATACTCCTTTTACTTCGCCTGTCGGCTTCCAAGGGACTGTGATCCTTATAGCTCTAAAACAACAGATTTGCTTCACCTTGTATTTCTCTATGGCAATGTATGTGTTCATTTTCATGAGCGATAGGACGTGATTCATTAGGACACGATTCCCCATTTGACGCTGAATTCCCATCATGCATCTGAAGGATTTCAAATTCGCATGCAGAGTGAGATATGGCCTCTACCCCTCAGCACCTGTTACCGTGACTCCCTGTGTGCTTTCCTTCTTTTCTACCCACTGAAGTTCTTTTTGCTGTTTTTTGGCTGCTTTTCTCTACAGTCCTTTTCAGGCACGGTATATATGACATTACCGGCTTGATCGATCTATTAAAATGACAGCGTTCGGTCATTCCGACGTAGGTCACTTTTACATTAATGTTCTTAACAGCTTCACTGAGACATGCACATGAAAGTGATGTAGTGAGCAGCGGTGTGTGCACAGTATTCGTCATTCACAAGACTGGACAGTATATTAGGTGACATAATGCGTCATGATCCACTGATAAAGCAAAGACTATCCTCTATGATTTCACTGTACCTTATAAATTGTGACTCTATGAGTGACACCTTACCTCTCTGGTGAAGAAAAGTACACAGTGTGACTTGCCATTAGATCCTGACTTATCCTGTGTGTGTGTTGGTTATAATTTATAATTAAAGTAATTAATAAGGTTGCTGCTGTTGTTCCACATACATGAATGCACACAACTCTCTCTGTGTCTTTGGAGACACTCATATGGATGCTGCTGCTGCTATTTAAAATCAGAGGAACTAATCCGACAAACAGCTGGAAGCAACAAAATAAACTTTAGCTTCTGTTAGCGTGCTGTCAAAACTCTCATTAATTGTATCTGTTCTGTCTTCATTGCTGTAATTTTTTCATTTGTGGACATTTCAGTTTTTAATAGATGTGAAATCATAGAGCAAAGTGAATGAGAAAGGTGTTCTCGTTTGTGGCACACAAACTGTGTTTTTTGCTCTCTGTGTTGTTTTTGCACCAGTATTGGTGCTGAAATGTGGAAAGAAATGTTCCCCAAATCGCATCACACAATTCAGCTGCATACAGTTCAGATTTATGCTGTATTGAGTGATATCAAAATGTTACCAAGTCCAAACCAGTAAAATTGCCATCCCAACTTGAGTGGAAAAGTTATCAGGTTGCTTATTCAGACATGAAGCCGACATGTTCAGATACTGTCAGATTAACAGAAAGCAGTGCCCGTCTTAAAGAGGCCTAACAGTCAAATTAGTGAGTTTATCCTGCCATGAACATCTACAGTCTGTAGTATTTCAGCATGTCGTCTCCACACTGTGTAGTTTGGTTTCTCACTGCTTTATCTTTTAGATCCTCTTCGTGCGCTGTATCTCTGTAACCACACCATCAACGTATTAATGTTTATCAGTAATTATTAAAGTCTATTGTTTGTAAGACAAATAATCCTCCCATGGGGATGGATGATATAATGTTTTTTCTTCATTTTAATAAGAGGATTATTCTCTCCACTGAATTCAAAGTTCTCAGTGTTTCCTGATCTGCTACATTGGTCTGATCTTCCGACGGACCCAATATATCAGAAGCTGCTCTCCTGGAACAGCTTTACAGTCAGAGCATGACTGATTGACCAAATGCCACAGTGTTTGTTTACTTGGTCACCCTTGTGTCTTGACAGACTCATCTGATTTTGACCAAGTTTGCTGACATATTTTTCACTAATTGACACAGAAGGGAACTACTTCCACCTACTGGGACATATCGTTATCTTGTTTGTCTTGACTTTTTGTGTTTTTTTTTAGAATATTGACTGTGGACACAGCAGATTCCTCAATCTACAGTGAGGGCAAGAGGATTATCTCACAACCCTTCTTACACACACACACTCCCTAGATAGCCAAGTCAACTACAAAGCAAGCCCTGTAATGCTTGCAGGGATTGATTGTGTTTCTGCAACTTCTGCATGGTGGATGCACCACCGGCCTGGCTCCACGATCTCGCTCCTTTTGAAGTGCCACTTTGGTCTAATGGTTCTCTGCTTTACTCTGCTCCTGTAGGAGTTGATGACCAAATTGATAACTGAGACTCCAGACCATCCAATCCCTTTTCTCATTGATCACCTGCAGACCAAGCAAGACAGCCCTGGCAAGCTGCACAGAGCTCTATCTGGCTCCGCAGCTCTGTGGGCACAGAGCTCCCCGGGTTGGTACACAAACACGCAAGCACATATGATGCACATAGATTAGCGTATTTACCTTTGTACGTACTCCTCTCAGCAATATCCGCATAATACATTTGTCTCGCAGATCTTTCAGTGAGTTCTAAACACATGCCGTGGCTGTCTCTCCCAACAGAAAACAAAAACCCTCGAAGGGAGCACAGCAATTATGAGAAGCCGTGGCAAATTCACCCGAAGAAACCGAAGAAATCAAAGAGTGACCTGGCTGTTTCGAGTATCTCTCCACCCTCGCCTGAATCCAAGTCCTGTGAGTGTCATCATTTTGCTGCCATTAGCATTTTTTCATCATCATTTTTCTACTTCCACATTGTGATTATGTTGATTGACAGAGACGCACACAATCCACTTGACAATGTGAAGCCGCACAGTTCTGATACCTGTTGTGCCGGTTGTGTCCCAATTATATGCTCCGTTGACTTTAATCTCCGTTTTTAATTTGACATAATTATATCTAATTAAAGTTAGTCACAGTGTATAGTCCAGTGTCCTCCTTTCAGCCTTTCAGGGCTCCGCCAATGAGTTCATTATGAAGTGCCACTTTTTTTTTTTTTTGCACACTTTCCGCTGCACTGCTACACACTCTAGAGATGGATTGTTCACAAATGTCTGGCATACACGCTTTCTGGTGGTAACTTTTTCTTTAGTTTTGCAATAAATTACTATGGCTGTGATGTTAGAATGAACTATGACACTTGAGCCAATGAGGATAGGTCAAATGAGGAGCAAGCAGAGACTACTTCAATAATTTAACGTTGTGCTCTGTCACTGCCAGACCACGTCTATTTTGGGCTGTGGTTGGAGCATTGCTCACAATCAAGAGGAAACGGGCGTGGAGATGAGCGCATGAAGTCAGAGAAGAGAATTCAAGTGAGATGGAGAAGTGAGAAACGCATCAAGCTGTACTTAGGTTTGGAGCGCTACCAGCGTTCCTGCTGCCCCTTCAGAGTAAGAAGCCTTCAAAGCCAGATTTGAAGTCAAATCACATTAAAAATACATACATAGGTGTTTTGCCATGCAGAGCTCATGAAAAATTGAACTCAAAAGAACTGCCTCAGATCATTATTGTTCTTTTATATGTAGCATAACAACTCAACAGCTGTCAAACACATACCAAGGGTCTACTAATACGCTGATCAAATGTGTCCCTCAGTACGGCGGATGAAGGCTCTTCCTGTCTGTGTACAATTTGACAAAGGCTTTGGCCTCACTTCTGCTTGACTGATACTTTAATGGCCAGATCCAGGGGGAATTGAATCCTTAACCCCTAATCTAAGCTATTAAGATACAGCGCAGCCCTTTGCTGCAGCAACACAACACACAGAGCTGAGCACAGGACAGAACGGCACTCTTTGAAAGATTTTTTTTCCTCCAGTCTGTATTTGGCAGAGACATTTGCTCTGTGTTTATGGTTGTTACAATGCCAAGCAGCTTAGTCAGGGTAAACAAGGGTAGAGGAAGGCAGATTGTAGCAGCAGCGCTGTCAGATATTCACTATTGAGTTTATTTGTGTGCGTTTGTGTGCAAAGCGAGGGGTGAGGCTTACTTTCTGCACCTGTCACTGCATATATGTTTGATTCAAACATGCGTGAAATTTATTCTGAAATGCTTTGCATTATTTCTGCTTTTCAATGTCTGTCCAGGCACTGAAGACTGGCCAGTAGACAACCAGTACATTTGTCTGGCACGTCTTCATAACCCAGTGGTTTTTCATGCTAATTCAAATTCAGCTGCAGTGTTAGAGTGTAATAACGTTAGATATGGATGAACTACAAGTAATCCCTCCTCCATAAAAGAGTATTGGTCTTTGCTTTTTATAAATAATGTGTGAATCCAACAGTTTATGAATTAACCATCATATAGGCGCTGAGGTAGGCTGCTGGAGGATATGGGCATGGATGTCAGGACAGTATGTGGGTCATTTCCTGCTCCTGTTATTTTGCTAATCAAAGAGACTGTCAGAAACTGTCCCCTGGCTTCCGGCCAGTGAGCTCTGTGCTTCTGGAAGCGACACGATAACTTTTCTGCCAGTGTTTCCATTCCACTTCATCCTGCAGCAATTCACAGAGTCGCATTTAGAGAAACAGTGCATCAAGCTGTAGGGTATACAGTTTACGTTACAGTACGGATGCTTTCTTCGCTGTTATTTTTAGGATATTTCATCGGATCCGTTCTTGTTCTTTATAAAACGTTCATACTTAGTTTTTCTGTGATGCTTTCACATAGGGTCTCGCATAAAATTTCTGATTTTGTTTGTTATATCCAGTGCCGCGGTCAATCGAATACCCGTCCTGGGATTGGAGGGAGAGCCGGGACTTCGATGAGCTCAACCACATTTTGCAGGAAAGCAAGAAGCTTGGCAAGGCCCTGGAGAGCCTGTCACGCAGTGAGTGTCTGCATCCCGGCAGAGTGCACGCTTACATCGTACTGAGCAGTGTTTAATACATCCTAACATAGTGAACTAAAGTCTAGACCTTTCTGTAAATGTCACTGTAAACCAGCTAATCTCAGAAGCCTGCAGCTAAGCTCAGAAGCAGTTTAAGAAAGGCTTTTCAACTGCATTTAATGCTTCACCAAGCTTTAAATCATTTTCTTCTTTCTGCAGGCATTGCCATCTCTGATGAGCTTGACCAGGTAGATATTGACTATCCAATAGCCTTTATTAATCTCCTATATGTGTAATAGTATTGCAGTTACGTAGGAAGAGAGCTCTGTCTCTCATCACTCTGCTCAGTTGCTCCTGCAACAGCATAAAAGCCAAGTTTCGTAACTTTCGCTTGCTTGACAGAGCAGCACAGCTCTTTTTCTGACGATGAACAGCCGTCTCATGGGAGTGATATGCAAGAGTGATACTTCAGTAAGCATGTCCTCCATCTCCCTCTCCCTTGCTGCTTCACCGTGCGTCTCACTCGCAAAAGCTTTGTCTGAGCTCTGTCTTTGTCCTCGCCTGGCCCCAATTCTCTCCCAAACACAATAGTGCAATGGCTGCCCAGGCTGGAGATGCACAGATCGATTTGGAAATGATGAGACTGAACGAGAAACGCAGCATATGTTTTGACAGGGACTTTTACTTTTTTTTGCTCAGTGCAGCAGTACATGTCCAACATCCTTGGCTTGCAGCCCAGAGATTTTCCTCCTTTTCTGCGGGATGGAACAGGGGATGAATACTAAACACCTCCTGTGATCATGGCGAGACAATAATATGTGATACCATTCTGGATTTAGTGAACGATAAGGAGAAAAATCTTTGCCGTTTGTGGCAAGCAGGGTGTAGATGTGTGCTGGCTGGTTCTGGGAGCAGAATAGGAAGGAGGCAGATATCAGACAACACTCTGCTGTTTTCAAAAACTCTGCTATTGAGAAAAACACGATCATAATTTAATATTGAAGCATTTCTCGGCAGTTCTCTGACTCTACTTACCTCCACTGGTGTTTTGTTCATTTAAAGCTGCATCTTTGCCTGTGTGTCTGCCTTTTTCGGTCAATTGTTTTGCCTCTTATCTTGGTTTCTTCATGTGCAATGCTGTTTTAGAACTTAGGGGGATATAACTCAGTTCTTCGCCCTCGGGTGGTGGGGGAATGGGTCGGTCGGGAGGAAAATGATGCCGACCCGCTGGCTGCTGAGATGCTGCACCCCCCTGTCCCTCGGGCCAAAACTGAAGTGTGCTGGAGTGGAGATGGCAGCCCTGCTGGGAGGTTAGTGATTGGCATTATACATTTGTCTATATGAGCCTATAAAGTGTGTGTGTATGTGTGCAAGTGAGTGAATCATTTAGTGCTAAAAAGTTTCAAACTTCAAAAACTTCTCAAAGCTATTGTTGGCTCTTTAAAAATGAGGAGGTAGACTTCAAACTGTAGCGGCCTGAGGAATGCCCATCTGAATGGGTTTGATAATCCAATTTCAAAGGCGCGATCAAACATGCTTGCCATGATACTGCTCCAACCCAATTTCAAATTAAAGCTAACCTCATTTCTGTGCGCTCAAGGCCAAAGGAATTTTGTGCTCCTTATTTTTAAAATGGTCTCTCTTTGACAATATAACTGTCATGCACCGAACTGTTAAATCATTTGTCATCGTATTAGGAAGCTTTTCTTTTTTTTTTTATTATTCATATTTGAGAAACTATTCAGGTTCCAAATAGCCTGATTCCTCTTGGATTTCCCTGCCAGATGTTGCCATTGCAGTGAATGTGCATTTGTGTGTGCATGTGGCTGCATGCATGCGTGTGTCACGTGCACTGCAGCAGCTGATGTGACTAATTAAAGGAGGATGGGATATAAAGCCATAAATCATGCACAGGCCTGGGCTGACATACACACAGTGTTAATCTCATTAGGTTACTGTATGGGTGGATTATAGGGAGAAATCACTTAGTTAGAAGCCTGAGCTGGGAGATAGAGGTGTGTGTGGGCTCACTGATGAGCTCTGCTCCGTGTGTGTGTGTGTGTGTGTAAATGAGATGTTTTGCACTTACCTACGAGGAGGGTGAGGAACCTGTGCAGCTGTGTGTTTGGGAGGGTGCAGCATCCCAAAAATAATCACAGCTTCTTCTCTCATTAACCAAAGGAGCACTTGGCTCATCAAGATAGATCATTTATATCAGCTTTTAATTGCATTTTCTGGGATCTTGCCCCCACTTTACTTCCTGTTTGGGATTCAGATCACTTTCAGGCTGTTTTCTGGCTAAGCTAAAAGTCAAAAATAGGGAGATCGGAAAAACATAAATAAATGTGTTGCCTCTGTTTAAAGTTATAATATGAGGTAAAGTATCATGGCTACTGACCCACTGCTTAGGTTTTAAATTCATACTAGAGAAGCTAAAAATGACCACTCTGATCAAGTGGAAAACTGGCAAAGAGCAGCACTGCCCTCTCTTCCAATCCCATCGGAGTTTTAATAGGCCACCCACTCTGGTGCTCAAACACTTTCAGGCTGGAGCTCTCTTTTTTTTTTCTCATGTATGTGACCTTTTTGTCAAACCAGTCCACCTTCCTCCTCACGCTTCTGTAAGTTTACTTGTTTTCATTTTCAAACGTATTGCTTCTGTAAGTCCTTCCAGCCCACCTGTCACTGTTGATCATAAGAGGAGCTGACAGGTGGTGGCAGCTTTCTGTATGATTGGCTGCAGAGTCTTGACAGATAAGTGCAAAGGGCACATGGGAAATCAGCATTCCACTGTGGCAGAAGTATATTCAAGGAAGTAGGTTATTTTGACTGTCCAGTGGAATGGGACTTCCTCATCCAGTGTCTGTCAGTAAACTGTTCCTCTCCTCTTACCTTCCCCTTATACTTTATATTTTTCTCTTAACACAAACAGACACTAATTACTAACATACATTCCTGCAAACCGGGAAAAGAGAAAGATGGTGATAAACAAGGAGTAGCGTAAGCCAGCTTTGTGGGTTACACTTGTTTTTATTTTGTTGGTCATATTTATTGCCTTTAATGATGGTTTGTACCACCTGAGATTGACTCCGATGGGGAAATATTATTTTCACCGGTAAAGCTGCCAGCAGGCATAGAGAGCTAGAGATTTTCATATGAGATATGAGCTGCTTTCTCTTTCTTTTTTCCTCATATTTTCCCACAATTATTCATTTCCTGCTTGGTTGGTTGTCCTCAAATGAAATTCTCTCCACCATGTGTAAAAGTTTACCCCCAGGTTCAGAAGGATTATTTGCGATCACAGCAAAATGCTACAACTTTCCTTCTCCTGCAAAGAGTACATGTGTGCATGTGCAGAGTTAGACTAAACGCCTACCCATATTAGCAGATATAATTAGCACAAATATCACATGAGAGGAATGAAAGAAATATCAGTCATCTTCTGACCCTTTCCCATTAGCTGTAAATTAAGCCATTAAACTGAGATCAGCATCAAATTAATACTTTTCCGCCCTTTTAATCCGCGCCCTCAGCCAGTGGGATATGAAAATTAATTTCTCCAATATAGAGGTAACGCAGGAGCCAACTTTCAGAACTTCCACTGCGTAGGACGCTGAAGATATTGTTTTTGGTTGTTTTTTCAACCTTAGAGCTAATAGTGACTTACCTGAAGAATACACAAAACATTTGGATAACAAATATGAAGAGAGGCATTCGCTTTCTTCCCATCCATTTATTGTTTTTAATTAAAAATGGCCTGAGAAGCTGTGCTGTGCTGTTACTGCTGCAGTAAGCAAATAGGAAATGCAAATGTTTAAGAATGGATGGGCTTTATAGTGCATTTCTATAGCTGCATCCTATGGGAAACAGCAGAAATATACCAGGTTTGTTTTACTATCTGTGACACTTCATTAATTTTCATGTGTTTTTGATCATTTTGAAGTTTGGACAGTTTAAAGCGTTGTGTAGGTGCCACTTTGGGCTCTGGGTAATTTTGACGGCATTTCTTATTTAGAAAAGTTTTTTGCATACCAAACAGTCAATTGACTAATGGAAGAATTGAATCCATCCCTGCATACATCAGCTATACCTGCAGTATCCCGTGAAGAGTTGTGGGGAGCTGGAGCCCAGCTGACGGTGGGTGGGAGGCGGGGTCCACCCTGGACAGATCGCTGGTCCATCACAGGACTAACACAAAGTGACAGACAACCATGCATGCTCACACTCCCACCTGCAGCCAATTTGGAATCACCAATTAATCTGTCATGCATTTCTGTGGACTGTGGGAGGAAGCTGGAAGCACCTGGAGAGAATCCCTAATGAAAATAATCATTATGCCTGTTCAAAAATGTATAAATAAATAGTCTAGTATGAAGACAAAGCTCAGATATACATTAAGTGTAATCAGAGCACATACTTGCAGGAACAGAACAGTGCTACAATTCACTATGGCATCAGAAGTAAAAGACATAAGTAATTCAGATTTTATGAATATTTTATGATTTTATTAAATATGCAGTCCATATACAGTATGCATGGCTGTATAGTTTTATTCTTCTTAAATATTTAAAAGAATAAAACAGCAGCTAACTTCTCATCCATGTCTGTTTGAATTCGATTACTGGCTCCACTGACAATCACCTACATGCTTATAAAACTGCTCCACTTCCTTTTTTAACCTGGCATCCTGTAACCTGTTAATGGTTTGCGGTTCGAGGCACAACTATTGCTCTGTTGTTCACTTCAGAGCAATTATCCTGTCTTATCTTCTCCCTGCTGGCCATTTATAGCAAGGTGCACGACACCTGCGTGACACTTGAAATGTATGGCATTTTGTCTCTAACAACCACGGAAGGGCTGCTAAGGGCAACCAGTGATAAAACACATTTTAAATGTAGTCACACATCTGCACACCGCTGAGGCAAATGCAACATGTTGCTCTTGCTGGAAGGCCTGAGTCTGCTTAGATACAAGGCTGACAGATTAGGAGGAGAGGATGTAATCACTATAGGGACACAGTTATTATGAAGCACGCTATTTTTGTCTGTGTATTTCCCAGAAACTGAGAGAATGTTACTGTAGAAAATTATAGCATCGCATTCATAACACATCCAGCTTTGAAATACTTTCTGTTCATTTGCTCTATAGAAGCGTTGACTTTTTGCTTGCATCTCTCCCTCAGCCTGAAGATGGAAACAAAGAGCAAAGGCCTCAAGGAGCAGCAGCAGCATCATAAGAAGCTCCTGGCTGCCATGCTGTCCCAGGACTCCTTCGACTCAGTCAACAGCCCCGCCCACTCTGTCCTGGAAGAAGAGATTGAGGATGAGGATGATGCCATGGAGCTTCTGGGTAATGTCACAGCTACACATATACAGACACAAATTGCGACTGTTGAATATATTCTGCATTTGAACAGCAGAACTGGCTTTACAGGCAGTTGCATTCCACTACTTTCTGTTAACGAAAGCTAAATTAAAAATGCCTTTCATCATATTGCTGAGCTGCTGATGAGCCAGACTGTGTACCAGCAGATCCTCTGTCCTGATGTTAGCGTCAGACACCTGTTACGTTTCCACATCATGAACAGCTTGCTGTGTTTATCTTGTGTGTGGGTTAGCAAGCAGAATGATGTCTGTTTCACATAAAGGCAAAAAGAATTCTAGCTGTAATATTTCATGTTTAATGAGTTATTCTTTTTTGCAACAACATCAATGTTTTCAGCATCTCTGTTGTGCAGAATTCCACTTGTGCTTGAATTTCTGTGACTTTTTAAAGCGGTACTGCAGCACAATGGCATCACCTGCCCTCTAACATTAACATAAAATAATGGACTGTGCCATGAGCTGGTGTTTAGCAAAACTCTGGCCTCAAATTGTCAGAAAAAAACAGTCAAATGTAAGCTGCACTTGCAATAACTATGTAAAAATGTTGCAATTTCTAGCTGTGTTGAGGTTTAAAAAGTATATATGCAGATGTACACATTTGAAGTGGGAGAAATCAATCATAGCATAGAAGCAAAATTCATCACAGCACAGAAGTATATATGAAACATTTTATCACTGACTAAAAAGCAGTCTTGTTCCATTTGGATTGTTGGCTCCTGTTTTTTTCTGTTGGAAAAAAAGAAAAGTGGTTCTCTTACAGCGACATTACGATTTCTACACCATGTTCAGGCATTTTCTCTTAGAACTGTGGGAAAAAATGTTGGAAAGCGCTTAATAAGAAGTAGTTAACTATTCAAATGGAAGAAGTGGGAAGTTTTTGACATGCATATTGGGAGCAGAGGAAAATGCTGTATATATGCAGACAGCATACAGTACATAGTGCATGTACTGGCTGAGTAGCTGGATAAGCAAAGCAGCATTTAACTTATGTTCTGTACTAAAGAGCACTTTAGTAGTACCTGTTAAAGGAAACTATGCTTCCTGTTTACTGACTAGATGTCCTCAGGTATTCACTGCGACAACTGGAGAATCACAAAGCAGTTACCTTGATTTATTTTTTTCCTGCGTATGAGAGCATGTGTGTGTTCACATTCCTTCATGCCAGTCATGCCACCGTATGCAGACTTGAGATGGATGAGCACCGCTGGAAAGAGCACCTGATGTGAAGTTTTGTTTCACCCTCATTCAATGGAGGGTCTGAGAGCTTGTCATTCCGTCTGTGCAGACTCAGGATGTAATGCCTCATGCCAAATTGAATTTGTTGCCTGAAATATTTTATGTGGCGAGGCGCTCCTTTTGTTTCTGTCTGTCACTTGCTCTTCCCATTTTGTGTCTGTGTTGTGGTAATCTTTACTGCGGGGGGGGGATTCTCTTGAGTAAAACAGCTAATGGGCATGCTGCATATATAAAAGCACACATGCAAGCTGCCACAAAGGTACACAGCAGAGATTTTAAATTTAACGCATCTCTTATGGGGTTTACAGAATCTGTGAGACTGTGAATTGTTGAAAGCCACAGCTAATACCAGGAAAAGTCAGCTTTTCTACAGCTTTCTTCTATGTTCTATCAAGCGAATGGCTGACATATAGTATTTCTTTGAGGAATAACAACCCACAACACACTCTTTTTATTTCCTTGTGTCTAACATGGGCTCCAATTATAGTGCTTCAGTGTCTCTCCAGTCTCCTTAGAGCTGCTGTTGCTTTGAGGTGACACACAATCTACGTATGTCTTTGCTCTCTGCTCTGCTGTCACAACACTGAGGCTCTCCTGCTTGTTAGTAGGATCTTTTCACCAGGGTCACCTAGAGGGTCACATTTCTTTGTTGGTGTGTGGCAGGATGGCCCACAGGTTACACAAACTGAAGCTAAAACTAATGGTTATTCCTATTGTCAAAGCATTACTTTTTTTAAAAATAAAAAGGCCCTATTTAGTGTTATAAAGTCAGTGTAGGGTTCTCATTTGTCAGTCGCCTAATTAGCTAATTGACTAATTGAGCACTAATGCAGTCTGTCACATTAGCAGCGATGGCCTGGATTCAAGCTCAGCAGCTACAAATCTGAAATTCTTCTCTGCTCCACCAAGACTAATTCTGTATTTTATTTTGTTTTTTAATCATATTCTGGTGATTGAGTGTTTTAGCTCAGGATCCGCTGCTTAGAGACAGCATGGACTATAATTACTGCCTCTAAGCAGAAGAATCCTTCAGAGGACAATATGTAAACAGGAAATCTTCTTTCTCTTTTGTATCAGCCCCACACAGTCATGACCCAGGTCAGCAGTATATAATGATGATAAATACATCCATAAAGCACGATGTCGGTGGTCTGGGATGGCTCTCCTTGATCATAGTGCTGAAACCTGCGTATATTCCCTCAGTGGCTGTTACACTATGGTCCAGGGCAGTAATTCAAAGGAAATAATGCAGCGAGGTAGGTCATTTCTGATTCTCTGTCAAGGCCTGGTCATGTTGCTCTCCAGAGACCATCACTTCTGCACTGACTGCCTCGCTGCTGCAGAGTTGATTAAAGTTGATGCTTGCACACATCATGTGGCGGCTTGGGGGGCGTAGAGAAATGGAAGACCCTCAGGAGAGTTTCTGGGCTTCATTTCGAAAGAAGGTCTTGGCGCAAATTTTGTGGCTATGACCAAATGCATGCCAAAGATGACGGATGAGCCTTGGCAGGGATGGTGATCTTGTGATAGTATACTGATCCCTGAAGGAGATATTGGTCTTTTTTCCCTGTTGCTGTCCGCATGAAGGTGAAAACATACGGTCAACAGCTCAGTGGCACTCGTGGAGCTGGTAGGGATTCAATAACGGGCTCAAGGACTCTACAGTGGAGTGGGTGCTTGTTGTCTAATTTATAAATCACTGGATGAAAGTGCTCTCTTAAACTGTGTGACATAGCAAACGCTGCTGGAGCAAGGAAAATTGCTGTTTGTCTGATTTTGTCTAACTTTGATTTCTTATCTCTTGATTTCCGATTCCCAAACAATAACTAATAATATGCACAAATGGCTACATTTTGCATTGATACATGTGAATTTTTTTGCCATCTTTGGCCTCTCACATGCACCAATGCATCCACTACAGAACAAGAAATTGTTGAAGGCTTTCTATTTAAGCTTAGGGTGACCTCTAGTGGCGGACACGTTGCATTGCAGTTGCTCAGTTTAACGCTTATTGAGGGCATTGCCTCAATTCAGCAGTTTGGTTATTGTGGCAGATGAGTGCATTTGAATTTAGGTAATCTGATAGCAAATTCTGCATGGACTTGGATACTTTTTGTGTGTTTTTCTTTGGACTTGCTGTCATGGACCATGCAATGCTGACACCCCTGTATAAGCAGCATATGCTCATGCTCCAGATGCAGCCTCTCCTTTGTCATTGTTGTCAGTTGGGCTGAGCTTTGTTCATCACACCTGCTAATTGGCTGTGAGCCTCTTTGTTGAGCTGGTCGCTGATGCTCACAGATATGCACATCACACAAATGAGAGCAATTACAACAGTGAGAGATCAACACACCCCGTGGTGTGGTGTTTATGTGTCAAAATCTCTGGAGGATGAGGAGAAAAGAGTTCAGAGCCTCAGTGAACACTAAACAGAAGTTCCACTGGGAGGCAGGAAAGGAGTACTAGTTTGTCCTCCTGTGTGGCAACTACATATTCTGTGAGAGAGTAAGATGCATAATAAAGGCAGACTTACAGCATACAAAGACAGTTAGAAACTTATCCCCACTTCCATGTTGAGAAGAAGGGTTTTCCAAACTGGGTGTGTTTTTGCCAGCACCTGGATAAGGAGCTTATGAGAAAATTAAAAGATCCTCTTGGGTATTTACAGTACTGCTACATAGCCAAGGTTTTTCGGATTTAATACAATTTTAAAAGCCAAAGACATGGCTTAAGGTTGATTTGTTTTGTTCAGATTGTTCCAGAAAGAGAAAATAAAATCAGCTTAGAGGTTAAATCTTATTGATTCTCGAGTTGCTCTCAGGGATGGCACTGTGTTTTCCCACTAGTTTTCATTAGGTCTGCCCTTAATATATACCACAGTGAAAACCGTATTTGAAAATGAATGTGACTCACATGTTCTTGTAAAGCCATGGAAAATGTCGAGATTTTAAAGTTTTTGCTGGGCAATGAGACCAACTAGAAACAAGCTGAGTTCAGTGTGTGGAGAGAAACACCCTGTTTCTGGCCTTGCACTGTTGTTTTATGGTAAGTTAATGAGACGAGTTAGCCAGTACCCCACTGTAGAGTTACTGTTGTTGTCATTCTTGGTGGAAGTATTCCATTTGAGAGATTCCCTTTGAATTCCCCAAATCCCTTTTGTGAATATGTGTGTAGAATAAGTTTGATTCACGTGCATGCAGGCTATGAAAAACAGACTCTATTGTTAGGGTAAAAAGTAAAAAATTAACATTTTTCTATATTACACGTTGTATATTGTTCTCTGTAGCAACATAAATTCAACTTACCTTGAGCATGAAAAGGCTAAATATCTTAGGAATACTAAGCTTTAATTCTTATCTACTGTTGCTTTACATAAAGACAAGACACTGTCAGAAATTACTCTTCATTTTGGGACTCTGTACGAGGGTTGTGGCAGAGGAGGAGGATGTGAGAGTAGTTTTATACACTTAGCGATTCACAGTGACAGCAAAGATCTGACAGGGAGCGATAAGGGCATGATAAAGCTTTGTTTAATCTTTGATGCATGCAGAATAAAACAGCAACTTGTTGGTGGGTTGCAATGCCTGTGGGATTCTTTTGTTTGAGTTGTATTATATCCTCCTTGCTCCAACACTGCCTGCAGTTAAGTCAAATAGCCCAATGTTGTAACAGAGTAGATGAGGGAAAGGGAGATGTTTTTTCACCGTCTTTACTTTGTTATCCTGCCTGAAATTTAAGTGAAAACTGATCTGTATTAGATCACTGATCACATACTGCATATTGACCCCTTGACTTTGAGTGTGATTAAGAGCTTAGCCTTTAAACTTGTGGAGACACACTTAGGAGTCTTTACTTGTGGAGACTTTGCTTAGTGCTACTTAATGACTTTCTGTAGTGTAAGAGGGAAACGGTTATTATTGGCTTTTGACGTATAGGAGTGACAGATATTTGGTGTGAATATTCAGGAAAACTCCTTAAAATTGTTGCTATATATTTGGCTTTTCCTTTGAGAAAGTTCTAAAATAAATATCATGCTAAAAGTCAATAGTGGAAGAATTTTCAAAATCTTTTTTTTTTTTTAATTCAAGTAGCAATCCTTAATAAAGCATCCTAATATAAGCAAAGCCAAGCACTGAAATGCACTTTATGTGTCCAAAGTGACAAGATGTATATAACAATACTTCCACCTAAGTGATCATTTGTAAGCCCTTGTTTATGCTAACAAGTGGCGTCTGTTTCTAACATGCTGTCATTTTGAGCATGTTTACTTGGTGATGTTAGCATTTAGCTGAAACGCTCTGTGCCTAAACACTCACAGGGCTGCCAGTGTGGCTGGAGCCACTTATGTTGTATTTGTTTAATGGAGCAAATTTTTAATTTTTATGTCCTGCTGGGTAGTTCAAACGACACATTGCGTTTTATAAGCTCTTTGCATGTATGTTAAACTTTAATCAGCACAGTAAGTAGTGCAGCTGTGAAATAAATGCAGTGGAAAAAATACGACAATGTTGCCTCTGGAAAGTGGTGTAGCAGAAGTAGCATAAAACAGCCAGACCCAAGTAAAGTACATGTGCAGTACATTTAGTTGCTTTCTAGGCCTGATAAGGACTCTGTTAATGTCATTCCACTTGAAATGATACATGATCATCTCTGCATGGAGTGACTTACTAACATGGATGTGACTTTGTCCTCTGCCTTAGAGCACTGTTCTGATTGCCAGAGTTAGCAGACGAGGCGCGCATTTCCTGACGCCAGCAGCAACAACCCCCCGCCACACACAAACCACACACACACACACACACACACACACACACACACACACACACACACACACACACACACACACAGACGCACACTCCAGTCACCTCCATAGCCTCCTTCATCCTTTTCCCAAACAACCAAAGACACAACAGTAGCCCTGGAAACTGTGTAAACCAACAAAAACACACCAGTATCATAGTGGTGCACTGAGGGGATAGGAGGAGATAGACGGGAACATATATTGTATGTCAGTGATGTGAGTTGCTTTAGAATTAAATCTTTCACTTGAGCTTGAAAGGGCTGGGTCCGCGTCTGAAGGTTTTGCTGGGCTGATGGTGAAAAGAATGTCCCCAGTAAAAAGTGTAACTGCGCCCAATTTGACGCCTGTAAAAGTCTCCACAGTGCAGATGGATACGTTAATCGAGAGGCAAATTGCTGTGGTATTACGGCGGTATTACTGGAAGCAATTACCAATAGGCAAGTAGACTGCTGCGATCATACCATAAATCTAGAGGTAGTCATTATGCAGAGCATGGCCTAATACTAGCCAGCGTAAGTATCTCTTGTGTGCGTAAGCACCTTAGATGAACTGAGCAGATTATTTGAATGAATGTGAGCTGAATGGATACAGTGATGCTGTATTGTGGCTACTGAAGGCAGACAGCAGCAAAAAGATGGTAGATAGGTGCACAAGTATGTCATCCGTAGATAGTGCTGCTATGTAGGATTTGTGTGAATAGATGCATTGTGTTCGTGGAAGTTAATCGGCTCAAGACGTCACTGTTTTCTGGCTCCTGTCTCCTGCAAGATTAAAACTGAAGAGACAAATAGACCTGTGAGTTATAGACGTGATGACAATGCGCAGTAAATGGGGTGTAATAAGTAGTCAGACTGTGCATTTGTGTGAGTGAATGCAAATGTCAAGCTGCAGGTCTGTGTGAAGTCATTTAAAGTTTGTGCAGCTGTATCTATGTGTTTATCGCAAACAAGCAGCGAAACAGTGGTCTCCAAAAGAAACTTTGAGCTCGATTGAATGAACTGCTTGTACGTTACTACCTACCACATTATTCCATCACTCACATGTGTTGTTTTTAATAGCTGACTTCTCTCTACATGCTTCTTGCATAGGCACGTTTCTCTTTGATGGATGACTAAATTCTTTCATCACTGATTAACATTATTGTGTTGGACTGTAGATGGCAGCCTTGATCCTGGAAGACAGATGTGTTTCATATATTTATTACGTAGTGCATGTCAAAATAATGCTCTGTTAAAGATCATTTTGAAATTTATTTTCAAATTATCATAATAAACGAGCAATAAGACTCTTTAATGACTGCCATTGTAATGCATCAGTACATCAAGCTGAACTATGTCTACAGTGACGTCCTAATCTGAGCAATATTTGCGGTTAGAAAGTGAGTAAAAAGGGGGTTTGCACCAAGGTCTGCGATAAGACTTTCCACAGGCCTCAGAGCTGTGATGTTACTCTGCTCATGTGTGTCCCCATCTGATTCTGATCAGACTTTTTTTTACTGCTGCACTCAGAGTTGTGAGGGCTTGGAGCCTAACGGGCATATTTTTAGGCTGGGAGGGGTTTCAGAGAGGAGGGGGTCGCCATTGAGAGCCGAGACATAATTACGAAATGTAAGTTGGAATATTGTTTTTATTACAAAGCCAAACAAATGTGTCTCCGTCGCGAATCACATCAAAGACGTCTGTGTGACGACGAGCCGCCAAGTGGAGGCATTGTGCTCGGAGGCTTTAATGAAACACAAATGCTGGTTGTGTGTGTGAGGGCAGCGAAAGTGTGAGGTCTGCAAGTGTCACTGTACGTGTTGCTGTGCGCCTTTTTTAATCTGCATGTCTGCGTATGTTGCTCACACATGTGGGTCCCTGTGTGGGTGCAGCTTTTTGACTGTATGCTGTGAGTGAGTGAGGCATCTGTCACATACAGACTAATAATTAGAGCCCACTGTTATGTGGTAAGGCGTCGTCCCTGCTCATGAAAGAATGGAAAACTTGGTTATTTTACTCAGATGAGACACAATAACTCGCAGCACTTGATGAAATGACTTGGATCCGATGCGGGGGATGATGAAGTGTGTACGTGCGTGTCTCCCGTCTCCACGTGTGGGGTAGCGCTTGAGAGGATTCCTCCCCATACGTCTGTCAACGCATGATCTGAGAAGGTGTACATTATTCGCGAAGCTAGTGTGCTAATTATCACTTCAGCTCTGTTTTTAGCCCCATGAAGAGCAGCAAAGAGCCAGTCAGTCCGTCGCTATCTAAACAACATTAAATTACATGGAAACTTGGGGAGAGGAGCACACAAACGCTTTATCTGTGCGCTCGGCTCCTTTCTGGCTTCACTGTGAGTGAGTGATTGCGGCACGGAATTCCTCATCGCTCAGGCCTTTTGTTGGGATTGCATCGCTTGAATAGTTTCCATTTCCCTTCCTCCCCACACCTACCCCCGGTGCAGACCCATTTTATTTATCTGCCATGTCTCATCGTTAGACGGGGGGAGCACGCATGGCTGCCCCGGTGCCCAGGGAGTGAAAATGTGGCGGGCTGACAAACGGGCGAGTGTGGACAGACTTTTGTTGTGTCTAGACAGAGGCCTCGGAGGCTGTCATGGTCTCGGGGTAAACTGGTCTCATGGGAGACGCACTGTAAACTTATCATGGTGGTATTGTGTGGGAGGAACGATACTCTCTGTTGTTGACATGGAGAGCATGGATACATGTGTTTGACTGGCAGATACAGAAGAATAAATGCACTGTATATTTGCTTAATCTTCTATGTGAGCGTGGAATTGGGAATTTGCACATGAAAACAAACTTAAGTCAAGAGTAGAAGTCAGGGTTCAATGATGTGTCAACATCAGTTTAATTACTATGTTTAAAGTGTAGTACACTGTGAATTCATTGGTGTTGAAACAAGTGCTGTGTGTAACTAGACAGCTTAAAAAAATAACCAATTTTATCTTCTACCAGTAATTTGACCTGCAAAGCAACAAATCCAGGCTCGTAAATTAAGATCATACTCAGAATACGCTGGACCACAAAAATGCCACTGTCATGACTAATAAATGATTTCTGCTGCCTGTACTGAGGATTCAATGTGAGCATGTGCTTCAGACCACTTATGTGCATGTAAAAGGAGTCATTTATAATGTTAACACCCAAACCTCATCCCCCGAGGCACATATTCATCACTGCAGCGCTTCATATACAGGCCTTCCCTCAGAGATAGGATGGTGTCAACACCAAAATCTGTCATCTCTCTGACCAGTAAAGAAGTTCTGATTTGGATTCAGCCTCAGGGTTGACATAGCTGAGATTCAGACTGCTGGTGCACAGATGAACGGCTCTTCAACCCTGCTCATAGCTTACCTACAAAGCTTACAAAACGAAGCCTTTTTGTATTCTGCATTTATCTCAGCATAATTGTCTTTCTCTGCTGTCTTGTGACACAGTAATATACTTCAATATCTGTGAGCTAACATGGAGCACAATGCAGGGTCATAAAGCTGCTACAGTGGGGCTGTTGTGCAGCTTTTACTTTGCTGCTTCACTTCCACGTCCACAAACACACACAGACATGCACATAAACCATTAAAGCCGCTTCCGTTTTCAGTTGTTTCTTGTCCTCTATTGTTTTGACTGGCTAAATGAAGCTTCAACTAACAGTACACCAGAGAGGCAGCTACAAGTTCAGAGCGATTTGCTTCAGAACAAACCAGTGTGACTCACTCCTAAATGTTTCCGTCTTTGTTACATTTCATTTGGTCAGATTTGTGTTCTGTAGGAAATGCACTCCAGACAACAGCCGTTGTTTACCTCGGTGACCTCTGAATGTCTGAGATTTGCCCTCTCTTCCTTCAGACACTTTAGTTCTTTCTCTTCATCACTGTGTCACATTATCTTGACCAGAAGGAAACAAGTCAAAAAGACAAAGCCGGAGTTGAGGTGACAAGCAGCTGTGCACACTGAGGTCATGTTCTTTTTCAGGGTCACGGGCGGTTGCTGTTATTCTTTTAGTATTTCATGAAAGCTGCAGCCTCACAAGTGAATGTTTGCAAGTGTCAAGTAATGATTTGTATCACAGGCTATGACCCAAAGAAAATCCGGCATGCTACATTAGTCAGTTGCCAAAAGAAGGGATAATAGTTAGAGGGGGAAGAAGTTGGGAATGGATGAAGAGAAAGTAGGAAAAGGGCGAAGGCCTAAAACTGAGCTGTTCCCACGACCAGAAAATCGCCCAAATCGCTGGTGGCTCTCTCTGTCCCCACCCCTCCAATGTATTCCATGATGAATGGGACATTTAATATTGCCTCCTTAAGGGTATTAGTGGAATGTAGCCTATCTGTCCTTCTCAAAACACTAAGACAACACTTGCTCTCTGGTGAGCAACACAACTGATGTCAAAGATCAAAACCAAGAACATTCCAGATTTCGTTAAAGTTTCTGATTTGATTCTTTTTTTAAAAGGTAGATTGTAACATAATTGTAAAGTGGTTTAACAAGCATTTGTCGTTGTATTCATGAAACAAATAGTAGAAAATTTTAAGCAACCGCCGTTTATACTAGTTAGAGAAAAATAATACAGAACTTATTAAAACTAATATTTTCAGTGAAAGCATAGAGCATTCAGATTTTTTGCTTATTCCTGAGTTTTTACAGTTACCCACGACCTCATCATTTTGTAAAGAATATATTTGCATAAATGTTTTTTTAAGTATGTTTTTATGTGTTGTGTAAGTAATGTTGTGTACTATAGAATTGTGTTCTCATCTGTTAACAAGATGAACCTGCAGTGCAGTGATGGTGTACCTATAGTCAGCAGTGCTCTGAGCTGAATACTAAATTTAGAATGCAAACACTCAGTGCTAACGTTACGTTTCTGGTTGTCATCTTGACTTAGCTTGCTATGCTAACATTTGCTCACAAGTATTAAAGATAAAGAACAGCTTAGGCCAGTGATTTCCATTTCCTTCAGAGACAGTGAGAGAGGATCAAGAGATAATTTCCAGAAATGACCTCAACAACCTACAAGTCCAGTAGATTTTTACTGCTCCTCCCATGATTACCATGACCTGGATGACTGAGAGTCTTTACAGACAGCCTGTACTAAAGTTAATATGATATGAGACATATTCTAGGGCTGCACAGTGGTGTAGTGGTTAGCACTTTCGCCTTGCAGCAAGAAGGTCCCTGGTTCGCGTCCCGGCTTTCCCGGGATCTTTCTGCATGGAGTTTGCATGTTCTCCCTGTGCATGCGTGGGTTTTCTCCGGGTACTCCGGCTTCCTCCCACAGTCCAAAAATATGCTGAGGTTAATTGATCATTCTAAATTGCCCGTAGGTGTGAATGTGAGAGTGCTTGTTTGTCTTTGTATGTGGCCCTGCGACAGACTGGCGACCTGTCTAGGGTGTCCCCTGCCTTCGCCCGAGTCAGCTGGGATAGGCTCCAGCCCCCCCCATGACCCTAGTGAGGATTAAGCGGTGTATAGATAATGGATGGATGGACATATTCTACCACTAGTCTATCTTAAAAAGCCCCATATGCTGAAGCTCCGTTTTTATTAGATTTTTGGTTATCATGGTTTTGCAAGAATAAACACAAAAGTCTTCATGCAGTCCCAGCATATGAGGAACTAAAGACGAGTGTGTTAGTTTTATTTTTGAAGCCAATGTCACTAAAACAATAGGAAAATCCTGATTGTTAATATGGCTAACATTAATTTAAAACATAATTTAAAACCAATAAACAAGTTGTGGGTAAGTTATTATGTTTTTATGTCACCTGTCTGTGTGTTTACATCTTTTGTACTCACATATACTGCCTTTCAAAAACCGCAAAATTCTCAGTAAAGCTGTTCATATTCAAATACTTCGTGTTTCAACACAACACAGCCCATTTGGCTATATTTTGACTTGCAGTCTCTTCAGACCCACTTCCTAGCTGTGGCTCTGCACCACTAAAATACTGATTATATTGCTGTAACATTTTCTAATTAACTCATCATACATGAGTCAAAAACAACGGCTGCACTGACAATTTTCCATGGAAAACTGCACACACTCAGTCGTGTCAGCTGTGTTGCTGTCAAGTATTTTGCTCTACATTATCGATCACAGACACAGAGAGAGTTTCTTTTCTGAAGGAGGTGGGGACAGCAACAGCTCAATTGTATTTGAAGCTACACACACTTAAACAAGACTAAAACCAGACATTATGCAGTCCTGGTAACATTTGCCGCCTTTGCCATATTTTGAGCTAAAAAACTGAAAGGCACATTCTGGGGCCACAATATTGGATTACTAAAAAATTATATTCTTGTTGTTATGCTGCTGTGATTGTCTTGGGGAAAACAAAAATGTCTCAACCAAATGTCAGGGCAAATTCATCCAGAAGTTGTTGCAGCATTTCCTTCAAAGAAGCCACAAATATTTGTCTGGTGGTTGCATTATAGGAACTGTCACTAGATCACCAGTGTCAATGGAATTTGTGTCTGGAGACTGTGACGTCTGAACAAATTTAATGACAGTTTGTTCACTGGTGACAGACCAGCAGACTCATGTTGTCATCCATATAGCAACGCTTCTAGCAGGGGTGAAAAACATGATAAAACAGTTTTTATTAGTGGTATAAAAACGCAGACTGCACATGTGTCTGGTACTTTTGTGTGTGTGTGTGTGTGTGTGTGTGTGTGTGTTGTGGTTTGTGACATAACTAAACTAAAAATGTATTAACTCAACACCCTGCCCAGCGTACTGTTGCAGGACAGGATAGATTCACAGATTAGATTGAAGCGATGCGTTTAGATGTCTCGTCAGAATGTTTTCCTGACACCCAAAGGAGACAGGAGACAGATGAGATTTTCTGGCTGTGCGCCACGCTGATGGATGGAGGAAGAAAGTTCTCATGAGCAAGTGTCATCCAATCTAATCCAGGTGATTAGTCATGCTTTCTACTCTTTCAAGGTGTGAGGCCCATTTTTTCTCCCCCAAACTAGAGGTCAGGTAATGTGATCCCAAAGTGAAAAGTATCAATGTTGGTTTCAAATGACTAGACACACAGAGAGTCGGGCACGTACTGTACCACATGTATAAAAGCATAAACAATAGCAGTGAGAATATACTGTATGTCCTGAAGGTGACCCCCCCCCATTCCCAACCCTGCTTTATTGACAATGATCTGAAATTCCTCTGGTCTGGGAAGAATGGGGACAAATACTGTTATGGTGACCATTCAAAATGTTGATCCAACATTAAAGAACAATTTAAAAGCTAAAGGACTCAAAGAAGACTGCAAAACACCCGCTCACTATTCACTGTCACGGAAAGTACTGCAACACGGAAAAGTACTGCAATATGTTTCATCTCATGAGGATGCATTGAAAACCAATATGGTCTGGCTGATTCAGACTCTCTCGTTTGATCCTTGGATTTATTAACAAACTGTTACAAGTCTCTACTTTGCTGCAGAAAACATTGAATTCATATTATTCCCCTTCACTGTTGTTTCATCGTAAATCTTGTTATTGGGTTGATTTATGGTTTCCTCCTCTACTATGCTAGTGCTGTGTGTATTAGGGAAACGTGTATCGTGCCCTTTGTCTTGATGTCGAAAATTCAGTACCATGATATGATAACTAATGATCCCTGTCAGGCTTGAACCGCATCCAGACGTCAAACATTCAATTGCTCCATGTGGACAGCATTTCGACTCATAGAGAGCAGCTGTAGTTCGAAATAAAGCAGATTTCTTAGAAGAGAGAGGGAAGGCAGGCAGAAATAAGGGTTATTTAACATGAACAAGGCTCTCTGCACCTGTTAACTTGGTGTGTTTGTGAGCATGTCTTCAAATGTGGCTGTCCGTAAGTCAGAGAAAAACAGACTGGTGTTAGATGTTAGTAGGAACAATACTAGCGTGTCTTTCGCATATGGAATTTCTTTAGAGGGAACAGGGTCTATGTGTGTGTCCTCAGTGGCAGTTCACTCTCGAGGACACAGTGAGAGATCAGACGAAACCCAACTTTCTCTCCATGTTGTTTTTTCTTCTCACAGGCTACATTCGTCTTTGTTCTCGTCACCCTCAGCTTGTTCACGTGCCCTTCTTGTGCTGCCATATAGTGGTTCTGTCATCACTCGTCATAACAAAGACTTTTGTGTTGATGATGAGCCGTTGTACACTTCTGAAATCTCTGTATTTTTATGGATGTCTGTTTGTGGCGAGCGTGCGTGT
Organism: Amphiprion ocellaris; assembly: GCF_022539595.1. Taxonomy (NCBI): domain Eukaryota; kingdom Metazoa; phylum Chordata; class Actinopteri; family Pomacentridae; genus Amphiprion; species Amphiprion ocellaris. The sequence continues at coordinate 14,902,944 of NC_072787.1, read as the reverse complement.
GAAGCAACACCGTGGCCGGGTCGGACTGTGAATGTTTATTTACTGTGATGTGCTTGCTTGCTCTTTTGGCTCTTAGCAGACTGTCATCACAGGGTTTCATATTGACAAGGGAGCGACCGAAGTATGATTAATGACTGTCTTTTCTGTCTCTTGTTTTCTCTCCTTTTTCTTTGCTTTCCTGCTACGTCCCCTGTCTCCCTACGTGTCACTCCTTCTGCCCTCAGAGGACCTGGATGACCTGCGGATGGAGGGCGTGACCGGACTGGCTCCATCCGGCAGCAAGTTCAGCCAAGGACGCAGTTCCTATCAGCCTGAACCGCAGGCCAAAGTTACTCTTAACATCTGCTCCAGGTGTGCCAGGTAAATGTTTCCACCCTCTTTTATCTACTACAATGTACAGCGATCGTGTCTTTTTAGCTGCAGAGCTCTGTAGACTCTGTCAGTTCTTGTTAGGATTTTACGGCAGAGTTTGGCATTTTGGAAAATACTCGTATTTGCATTTTTGCCAACAGTCAGAAAAGTAGATCAGTACCACTCTCATAGCTGTCTGTTTCGCTTAGCATAAAGACTGGGAGGAGGTGTAAACACAACAAGCTGCTGTTTTCCAGGGCGTTGTTTTAAGCTGCTGCCTCTGAGTAAGGAACAGTTCTGCTCATAACCCCATGTTAAGCTGAAGCTTGTTGTTTTTACCAGACGTGAGAAAGATAAATTAATCTCCACATCAGACTCCTTGCAAGAAAGCCAGTGTTACCCAACTATTTTTATAATAGGCCTGTCATCAACCAGAGAAAATCTTGGCCAACCGACTGAAATCATACCTACCCTTTAACCAATTGATTGGTTGTGGTGGGGGAAAAAAAATCACTTTCTCTCTAAATCAACTAAATTGGAGTTCACTGGGTGCACTCTGTCTGCTGGCCTTATTAACCTAAATGAAATGAGAAAAAAATAGTACTTGCAGCATATTGAAAATGAAATCACAACAACAGACGTGGAGCAGACCGGCGTGCACCTGCACATATTCATGTGATTTTTGAAAATGTAACTATATTAACTTGTGATTACAGCTCAAGATCTGCTGAGGAATATAATGCAGATTAGTCAGCCCACTGTTTTTAGGTAGTCTGCACAGTTTGTTTTTGTAGCTGTGATATGCAAATTGCTGTTTGACTTTTTAGCCATCTGTTTTAGCAACACCTTTGACATGATGCCGATTACTTTGAAGCCAACTCAGAGTAAAGTTGTGAAAATGTAGGGATGTTCATTGGTATTCCGTTCCCCTTTTTGTCACAAATATTGGATTATTTCTGAAAAGAATAATCATTGAAGCACTTGTCTCTTTATAAAAGTAACACAGGACCAACACTGATCAATGAGAATTTGGTTGTATGAGAGCATATCGACCAAACAGTAGACCAGTTGACCTCGAGACTACAGCCCTATTCTTCAAATTATATGAATTCCAATCCTTTAAAAAAAAAAAAAAAAAAAAAGTTGTGACTGCTGCTGTAATCTGTTTTTTCTTTCCAACATCCTATCCTGTTCTTATCTTGGTTCATGACTCTTCTCAGTGCGCCACCTTCTATTTCCCCTCTCTCTGTGCATTTGTATCCGAGGTAGCAGAGAATAATATCATATCTTCAGTCCATTCCTGTGTTGCTTGTTTTCACAAATCAGCTCCGGCACGGATAATCTTCTCCATTATCACCCTTTCTCTCATAATCAGAGTTTTTCTCTCCCGACACATTTCCTGTTTCCCCTGATCCCCAGCATAAGTCTGGCGCTCAGATTTCTGACTTTTTGGGTGCGATACCATAGGCAGGTGTGGGCAAAGCTCTTCCTTGATGCCAGTCGAAGATAAACGGGTATCTTTCTGATGAGACGCCAGGCACACATCTGCCTGCACGGCCTCCACTGTTTGGGGTTTGGAATTTGTTTGTTTCCTACTTTTCTTTCATTCAAGCGGCTTATCAGTTTCGCTCCACACACACAGACTGCGGGATGTTGTCAGAGATTCTGCCGGAGAATGAATGGTATCGCTGGATTTTCGTTGTTAGTTTATCGACTTGATGTTTTTAGGCAAATTGTTTATACCTTGCGTCCCACGCTTGAATCAGTGGCAAAGGGGAAAGCAGCATTTGCATGTGAAGTCATATTTGGGCTTTTGTGAAGAGTATTTTTTCATGACTGAAATGTCAGACATCTGTTCTCCTTCTCCTCTGTCTTCCTCTCTCCTTCTGGTTCAGGCCAAATTCTTGCTTTGTCCTCTTTAACCTGACCACCAAATCTTTCCCAAGTTTTATTGGCAAAGGAGTCGTGGTCTTTCAAAGTAATTTTTGGGTAGTGTAAGGGCCATAAACAGATCTGTAAGCTGGAAAAGTGTTGCACGCATTTGTACTATTCTGAAAACATAGAATTCACAGAAATCAGGGTTGTGTAGGAGCCCAAACGTGCACAGACACAGAAATCCACGGATCCGCACGTAAAACATGCGCATGCATGTCCTTGCACGAACAGAAGACAGTCGAGGCAGAGGCCAGGAAGCAGAGTTGGGAGAGGGGCAACCCTGACAAAGGTTTTATGTTGTGTGCATTAGCGCTCGGTCTTGATGGGATTACCAGAAACACCTGTCAAACGTGGCCCAGTATGGGGCCAGTCTTGAAACCTACTCCTCACAAAACTAACATATGTGCCCATGCCCTTTTGTTGCATCACACCAGCAGACAGTACTACTGTACAGATGTGGCCTTACATTGACGCAGAACATAGGGTTAGTTCAGTTTAAAGTTGAAACGATTAAGTAGATTCTTTCCAATATTATATATCTCTAACAAAGATGGTCTTGGCTCTGCATGGAACTGTTAACACTGGCCCAAGTAGGACAAGCATTCCTCACATACCCGTCACCCCTCAGGCAAACACATTAGAATTCAGTTTTTTTTTTCCTACCAATGAGCTCTTACAGGCCAGTGAGATCCATCATTCTGTGTGTTACACTTTGTTCAAATCCATGTACAGTGTATTCGCTTTGTCTAGTTGCCTAAGCAAACGAGACTGAACCTCCTGGCTCTGCCATGTACCACCCAAAGCCAAGAAAAGGTGACGCTTACTTTCACACCCACAGCGTGAAGGCGACAACTCTGTTCCTCCCCAGCAAGGTTTTATTAATTTCCAGAAGTACTCCTGACCGTTGCTGATTCGCTTAACAACTGCCGCTAAAAAGAGGCAGGACACCGTGATTACCAAATTAAAAAAATACAAACATTGCTCAGTAGCATCACTATCCTATTTGAACTCACTGACCCCATTTTGAAGGCGATCCAAGCCTTATTAGACACCTTCCACTGATCACTGTCCTTTTCCTCCCCTTCCGTCCACACGCTGTCCACACTGTCCACACTGTCCACTCAGCCTGTGTGTCTCCTAACCAGCAGTGGCAGGTCAGGAAACACACTGCTTCCTCTGGCTCTCCACTGGCTGGTTAAAGTGTAAAGTGCTGTGTGGCCTGTGTATTGTGGCGTGTCTCTGCCTTTTGTGCCATAACTGTGGTCGCACCAACATTTCATCCACCTCCCTCATGCACCCGATCGGCTTGTTTAATGGCTGTGCGCTCCTGCCACAAGATCTCCTGTGTGCAAACGCATCCCAGATCCCAAATCTACATACTCTGGAGGAGCTGGAAGTGCGGTCCTAGGAAATGGATATATCTCCACAAACCTCTTTTGGGCTTGTAGTTCTCATTAAATTAATTGCTTTCATATCAGGAATGTACTGAGGGAATGGTAGTCGAGACTTGCGGCTATGAGCAGGCTTTGTTCGGAGAATAGGAAGGCCTTGTGATAGCCATCTTGGGCACTTTTAATGGTCGTAGAAAGACCATTAAAGCGAGAGGGAGACAAGGAGAGGGATGTATAAAGAAGGAAAGAAATAGAATACACTTTAAAAAGCAGCGTTGCGCTTTAACCCTCATTGTAGAGGTAGAAACTAAGAGGCCCTACGGTTGGGAATGCAGCTGCGCCATAAAAGTACAGGGATTGCTTTCCTTTGTCTTCAGCTAATGGTCGCGCTGATGACATGGAAATAGCATGCAGCGAAAGAATTTGCTGAGCTGAAGTCGTGTGTAATTACAGTTAATATGTCCTATGATTTGCAGTTGTTAAAGTTATGCCCTAGAAAAATAAATGTGTTTAATTCCAAACTATAAGATCAGAGTGGGATTTAGTTTGTAGAGGAGTGTAAAAGCGAAATGCCCCGTGTAGCATCTTCCCAGTGAAAAAGCAGTTCAGTCACTGTTTGTCTTTCGCCCACAGTGTGCTTTACTATCTGAGGGAAACTTAAATCTTTTAGTACCTTAAAGAGACAGCCAAATCGCTCCGACCCACTACCATTTCAGTCCAAAGCAGATATCTTTGGGGGGAAAAAAAGCTATAAGGGCTCTGGGAAACACATTATGATAAAGAACAGAAACTGGATGATTTAAGGGGAAACTGAATCTTTGTGCCAATTTTTCATGTTTTTTTTTATTTTTTAGGCTGCTTCTGTCCATACGCACTCAGTCTGGACATGCACAAATATGGCTTTATATTAAAAAAAATCTAATTCAATTTCAGTAGGATGAGAAACTATGATGAAAAAATGGAGTGTGGGCCCCAGAAGTGACCCCCAAGTTCCTCCTTTCTCACTATCTCACTATAATAAACTCACTAAACATTTCCTCTTTGAGAGACTCGCTTGTCTTTTTCTTATCTGACATTCAATTTCCAAACATGCATTGCAGTGTTGTGACTGAACAACACTGATTCGTGAGATTGTTATTGCATCCTCCCCCTCCAGTGTGTACAGTAGTGTATATATGTTGCGTGTTGTTTCTAGGTTGCAGGGGGACACGCTATCAGACAGCAGATCTGAAGAGGAGCACAGGCCTCACATATCTGAACAAGCTGTACCCGACATCTCCTGTAAGTTGCACTTCAAACTCAAAATGGTGTTTCTTTTATTTCACATCTTTGTACATTTTTGTGGTCTCACACTTTTCTTCTATCCTTCCTTGTTTGTGTGTATTGTTTGGAGCAGCTCCGTTGCCCGGGGTGGACACAGCGGCGGGACGACTGCAGGAATGCGAGGCCTTATCTCAAGTGTCAGCCTCTGTAAGTGTCCTCCCTACATCCATCACCAAACAATTAAGATCGCTTTACAGCCATCAATTACCACGTCGCTCTCTCCTCCTCAGCGTCTATTGTCTGAGAGCGAGCGAAAACCACCTCAAGCCTCTTGTTAGCAGAACAAGACCCGATCCATCTTTGTGCGGGCATTTCAGCGTACACAACAGTCGATAGTGCTAAACAAGTGATACCCCAATTAGAGCTCTCCCTATATCACTTTGCTCGCCTCTCAGGGCACCTTGGTGCAGTATGAAAGGAATAAATGAAAGGAATATCTAGTGGCACAACAAGGAGCTGGGGCTGATTTAGGTGTTTTATACAATAGATCTAAATATTTATGGGTTATAGGAGTTTTGTTCAATAGGAAGGTTGCGTGATAAACTTCACATGCTGCAGGGAAGAAATCTATAGAAGCCTAATGTGGCACACAGCAGACTCCGAACGAGGCAGACACTCACATGCTGTTAATAAAGCAGCGCAGCCTAAGACGCCGGTACCTTTGTATAATTACCCTCCAAAAAAGCAATACCTTTTTTTTTTTTTTTTTTTTTTTTTTAAATAATTGCCCGATCTAAGTGTTAGACAAGGATTTTTACGGCATTTTTGAAAGAAAGAAAGGGGTTTGGAGCCAAGGCTTTGCTCCGTGTGCGGAGCAGATGCAGAGAGGCTCCAGACTAACTGGGAGCAGACTTTTAAAAACTGAGCGACCAAAGCAGTAGTCGGAGATCTGACGGATCAGGCCAAATACAATAGGCACCATCCTGAAATTAGAGGCACCGTGACCTCCACATCAGAATGCCATTCTCATATTAATATCCTGATTTTTAACAGGCTTTTGAGGCAGAAAAATGCTACAAGTTGAAAGCTGACACCAAAAAACAGTCATGTAGATCTCAGAGGTAAAAGCTGGTTCATTTAGCTTCCAGTCTTCTACATCAAATCCTCCATCTCTAGGCTACACTACACCTTTATAAGTAAAACCTTGTCTAGCACATGAAAAGAACAATGCACTAATGTGCCCCATATAGAAAAATGCAAGTGCAAACATCTTCTGTCACCTACTGTAGCTAATGTGCTTGTTTTGTGCTTAATTGCTTATGTCTGGCTCCCTTTGAAAGGCAAATGCAATTTGTAAGAGCTTGTAAGTTTAAACAGTCCTTCAGGGGCTCGTGGGCCACAATCTCTAAACAGTATGGAAAAAATGTAATGCTTTTATGAGTTTATAAAGGGTAGAGGGGCTGGGGAAATAATTTGAATTAACTTATTGTTTAATATAAGCTCCTAACGGGGTTATTTTTTAGCCACAGATAAAGCTGTGTATATAAAAGTTTCCGTTGCACTAGTAGAAAGGTGTCCCGTTGTTTCTTCACTTGTTGCAGTGGTAATTAGTGTTACAGAAAAGATGAATGCAATGTTTTTTTTCTAAGTTTAAAAGTTTGAAGTCATATTTTATTATTAGCATATTTACGACTCCCCATAAATAAAGTATGCCTTGTATTGTAGCCGGCCCGGGTTCGGGCAGTAAATGCCTGGTAATGTTGGAAAGTAAACACTGTTAATAGTTATCATTATTAGTCTGACAGACCCCCTGCCTCCGCCAGCTCCTTTAGGTGATAATTGCCCCATAAAGACAAATACTTTCCTAAAGCGATAGCCAGAGCAAATTCCCCAAGAAATTCTTCTACAGCTTCTTTTGTAAGTGTTAAGTGATATGTTTTCATCCAAATTAACTCTGAGTGGTGTGGGTGTTGGCATCATAAAATCTGCCAGGGGAAACTGTTCATTTGTATGGTAGAAATAAGATAATTAGTGTGATGCAATGCTATGTGCATGATACAAAGCAGAACCGTTACGATGGTTTATTTTTGTTTCCAGGGGAATTTTGGCAGCGTTTAAGTTGATACACTGTACGGGTTTTTTTTTTTTTTTCATATTTGGCATCAGTCTGCTCCCCACACCTCCACAGATGTGCACGCTTGGTTATCCTCTGAGCAAATCGCACGGCTTAGGTAGTTCTAGTGCTGTTTTATTCCTCCAAAGCTTTGTGGAGAATTTTCTGATTTTCTTCATTTATGTGTAACCCAGATGTCTTTTATGTCATTACTTTCTAGCAGAAAAACACAACACTGATGGTGACTTTTCTGTTGGGGAATTTAGAAAAATTTTCTTGTCAGTTTAATGGCTTGAAATACATAGAGCTACCACATGCATTTGCGTTAATTTTGCATTTTAACAAAGTTATTTTTTTTCAAGTTAATTAAACATAGTACACAAAACAGAAATATAATCAACATTAATGACAAAATCAGTTTTGCAAAATGGCAATCATTAGTTTAAAAAAAAAAAGCAAGGGAAAACATGGGAGTATCTTTAGAAGTTTTGGTTACACTTGATAATCCATTATTAGGGATCTTCCAAAGTTTGATTAGTATTAATCTGTGTATTCTGGTACAGTATGTAGAGTATACTTAAACAGTACACGCATGCCTTATTGTTAGATTCAGTCAACACCCAAAGAAATTATTTAAAAATGTTGTACTGTACAGCATGAAGAAAGTAATTTTCGGCTCAGATAGGGCTCATATTTTGAATTTAAAGTACCGTAAGAATGGTCTATTTGGCAAGTGTCATATTCTTTGTCTCTGTTTCGTAGGATGCATTCACAGCCCATAATTGCCTGAATCTGTGTTCACACAAGACAAGTTATACATGTATAGAAACTCAGGTTTGCACAATAATATAAAACAAAACTGATATTGTAACACTTTGCTTTATAGTGTGATATGTAAAAATACTGAAATTTCTCACCAGACGATCTAAATAATATTTGTGGCAGCTTTGTGGTGCCACTTTAAATGGTCCAACCTATTAGTTGTGTTGAGTTGTGTTGTGGGAACAACTGCAAAACACTTCCAACACCTGCTTTTGTTCAACATCACCCTTTATGTAGATGAAATATTTCCATACAACTCACATATTTTTGCAACCAAACCTTCCTTTCCGGTGTTTCTCTCCTGTTACTCACTCATTCTGTGAAACTATTGTTCCAGCACGCAACATGATGTCAAAACGATATATTGTGCAGCCCTAACAGAAACCATCAGCATCAGATTCATATTTGAAATCCCTCTTAATTTTTCAACAATTCATACTGAGATGTCACACATACAAAATAAATGATCATCCATGAACAAAGAAACTAACCATTAGCGTAGTGGGATACTGATTTTGAGGCTTCTGTTAAATACTGTAGAAATGTGATTCTCGCTGTGAGCTGTACAGCCTATGATTATAATTCCAATGATGCTAACTGAACACTAGGATCTCCTGCATAGAATCCCCTCATTTGCCCTTTTACCAGTTTACACTTCCTTTCCACTTCTATTATTACTGTTATTATTATTATTATTATTATTATTATTATTATTAGCTTTCTCTGCTAGTTTTTCTTCCATGACTGAGGGATAGCCAGTATGTCATATAACCTTCCTTTGAAACGCTTGAATAAAAGTCTAACTGTGTTATTGTCAATTTCCTGTTTGCTTTTTGGCTGTGGTTGAGCCGGTGAGCCTCTGAGCCCTGCATGCAAGTCCATAAAATCCATTAGGTGATTCTGCTGTGAGCCAAAACAACAGGAATTCATTAAAAGTTGAGTGTTACACCTCATATCCCATATCCTTTCCATAGCTGTGCAGGCCGGACGGGGCTGCAACAGCAAAATGAGCTATTTAGAAATCATACAATGTCTCTTATTTCTCACAGGGAAGTTTAGCGGATGAATCAGTTTGAGGATTTCAGTTTGGTCGGAAGTATAGACGGTTCCATTTTTGTTCCTTTGTCTTTTACTGTTTTGATTCCACGGCTGAGGAATGTACACATAGCGCTCGTCTGCCTTACAGCTGAACACATTTCAAACAAGAAAATAATTGAACACAAGTGGCCTGATCATGTTCCATAAAGACAGGTAATCTCTCTGTGCATGTTTGAAGGGTTGATAATCCCCAACTCTGATGTTTGATTAGAGTAAAAATAACACATTTCTCCGAGACTCCATGTCCTCTATCTCACACATGTGCGAATCAAATCCTTATGCTGACAAAAATCCCATTTGCCAGGATTTTCTTGTCTTTATTGAGGCCCATTATGCATCTGATTCTATAAAAACAATACTGGCTGGGTTGTTATTAGCCTTTGCTTCTGATTTTCACATTTTGGATGTTTTCGGAGTTCAAATCATGGTCTGTAAAGTGACCTCATTAGATGTAGTCTGGGCTTCTGTCTGGCTTAATGGATTTTTAAGTCACATTCTCTTCCTCTTTGTTAAGAAAGGGAAAACCTTAACTTTTAAGAGGCACAAGTTACTGGTAAGGTGGCTGCTGTAACATCATGAGAACTGAGCATGTAGATATACAGGAAAAGGTGTATAAGAAAGCCCCAGAAAGTTGAATAATGCATTTAAAAGTGCAAAATATGCAACAGAAACAACAGATTTTGCTCACCTTTGTGTCTCTGTATTGTTGGCACACGGCTCTGTATGTGTTGTGTGTGAATTGGTCCCTGTGCAACCCTGACCTGACCACAACAAGAGTCCATCAGTTGTTTTTTGCAAAGCCAGCAGTAGGCTCGAACCTCCAACCCAGCCCAGCCATGTTTGAGGTCTGTGACTGCATGCACACATCCCGAGGAGTCCTTGTTGTGTGCAGGGCAATGTTGGACCAAACCCCAGATTGTGGTGATTATTACTGCTGACCACACACGTATAGCTGCACACATGCAGCCTATAAAATATTGAACTCGAGACTTCCATCGTCTTTCTTTCTGTCGTGTTTGCTCTCAACATGGAATCAATTTTGCGAGAAACGAGATCCATGTTTGTTAGTTGGGCAGAAGCACCACCAGAGGGGTTTCCCCCTTTTCTCTTTAATTTTTTTTAGTTTTTTTTTTTTTTTAGTTTTGTCATAGTGGGAGGGAGATTATACAAGTTGGGTTTTGTGCCACTGACATTAATATGCTCCTAAGTCATCGGAAAATCATAGCCACTCTTTATTTTGCAGATGAAAAGGCGTTCCGTCTCGTCTCTTGGCCCGTGTAGATTAAAGCATCCGATCCAAGAATCAAAACACAAGGGGGAGGAGGAGGAATTTGACCCATTAGTGCTCATGTCGAACATTGTCTCTGATAAGGACAATAGCTGCTTTAAACCAGAGTAAACAGAGATCGCTTTTCATCACTCCATTGTGTCTTTTCAGAGAGTAATCAAGTCCATTTTTGTTTGTTTTTGTACCTCTATCTGCTGTTTGGCATCTCTGTTTGGTACATGATTTTTTAATCTGCATTATTTTGATAGATTGCACAAGCTGACATCTTCCAGGTGACTGTGAATGTGCATGACTTCACCAAACTCGATGAAACAGCCGTCATATTTTGATTGTAGTGTCTGTTTATTTATTGATGTTATCTGAGGAGGTGAATTGCGAGCAGACTCTGTATATCCTGTTTGTTTTCCTGGTCTTTTTAGATTGTACAACACTGCAGGCCTCCAGCCCGTCTCCAGGATATACTGTATGGGCCTGTATTACAGTGGACAGAAGAGCTTTAGAGCTCGGTGCACATGAGGACAGGTCTAGGGCTTTTCAGGCACTGTGATAAATTGGATCTTGCATATAATCAATGTTAAATCTGGACTTGAATTCCCATGAAAGTCGTAGCAACAACACTTTAATATTTAATGACTTGGCCTGCAATGAAGATTATGAAAATGTTTGGGAACTGTAAAGTAGGAATCTGTTGGTGGGCTTGTTTGCCTGAGCTGAGAAGACCCAGAGTGAGAGGAGGGCTACATGATGTCATGCTGTTGGATTTGAGGAGATACCACCAAAGAGAGAAATAAAACTGAGGAGGGGATTCAGTTGTAATGTTCAACCCGCCTTGCTGCTTTATGAGGGCTGTAATTAAGGATTGGCTTGTGGTGTCGTGGTCGTGCCGCCACAGAACGCCTCATGTATCTGACAGTCGCAAAGATCAATGCCATGGACCCTGGGAATTCTGTTCTGTCATTTATCAGAGGATAGCAACATCCCCTGTTTTTCTCCATACCTCTTCTTTGAAAACAGACGTTTTAGCCCAGTTTGACTCCTGAAATCTTAAATTGTGTAACTTGTCCACTGAAAAACAGAGTGCGTCCCTGTGCGATATCACTAAAATGTTAAGTAGTTCAAGGTTGTGTCATCTTTCAAAGAGTATTTAAATTTCAAGATGAAGTTTAGGGTATAAAAGTAAACAGATTTGGTAAACTACATTACAAATATGATCCCAAAGTACAACTTCAAAGCAACAAAAGTGTTCCTTCATTAGTGAGATTACATTCTCAGTTTTTTTGCACATTTGTATGTCCGCCTTTATTTCTCATGATTTATACGAGTCTTTCAAACTGCCATTCTTCACAGATGATTCTTTTCAGCTGCTCTTTTGCTGCTCTACCTTCCACTCTAAAATACTCTAAAGGTGTTCTGTTGGATTCAGGTCAGGACATACTTGGCATGATCCTAGTGTTCACTTTCTTCCTTCTTCAAAGAGTCCAAGGTGATTGCTGCAGTGTGTTTCTGATCATTGTCTCGTTGAAAAATTCCTCTTCTGTCAACCATCTTGAGGCTGGTATTCATCTTTTCATTCATATTTCAGCACATCAACTTGCATTCATAAGATCAATAAAAAAAATCCATAAATTTCATCTTCCTTACACCTTCTGCACTCATGCAGCCATTTATCAGAACACTCCCACCTCCATGTTTCATGGAGTCAATGCGGTCGTTCTGGTCAGGTCCACTTTAAACATGCTGGACTACATCTGATCCCAAGAAATTTATTTTGGTTTCATCTGATCAAAGAATGTTCAAGTCATCATGCTTGTTTCATGTTCTTTGGCAACGTTTACTGTTTCAGTCAATAGTTTTCTCCTCAGATGCTGGCGATAGAGGTTGGCTTCAGGAAATGTCCCTTGCACTTCCTGAGCAATCACTGAAACACCAGATTCTACAAATTATTCTTGTGCCATTACAAAAGCACTGACCCATCTGTTTTTGAATACAAGGTGCGCAAAAAGCGAATCGTACGAGGTCGGACACTGAACCATCTGTTACTGGTATGATGGCCCTGCATAGCTCCTTTACTTTCAGGCAGTTTTTCACCATGTGCAGCCATGTTGCATTAGATACACCTCAGGGACAAAATGAGAAAGCTGTGGTGCTCACAGGTGTTCTTTTATAACCTTGTTCGTGCAATTAGCCTCAACGTGAAATTACATGTGGAATCGGTTTTGTCGCAGTGGTTACAGGTGTACTGATTCTTGTTGGGTTGAGGTTCTAATTTGTGGTCCACAGTTTAAATGTAAGTAGTCTGTCGAACCCAGTGGTTCTCTGGTATACTTAGCTCCCAGCTGAATTTAGTGAAATCTGCAATCTCTTGTTTAATTATTTTTGCTAAATAATTCATATCTATTACTTTCACATTCACATCCCCCCCCAGTCATCCTTCTAGTGCAGGGATGTCAAACTCATTTTAGTTCAGGGGCCACATTCAGCCCAATTTGATCTGAAGTGGGCCAGACCAGTAAAATGATAGCATAACTCCAATTTTTTTTTGTTTTAGTGTACAAAAGGTACATTCTGAAAAAGTTCACATTTAAGGAATTATCTTTTTACAAAACATTATGAACAACCTGAAATTTCTTAAGAAAAATAAGTTTAATTTCAACAATGTTATGCCTCAGTTTGTCATTTACACATTACAACTTACAGATTACAGTGGATCTACAAAGACGTAAAACATTTAGCCACAGGTATCTGGAACTGAACAATAGAGTATTTTACTTTATGAACAAAAATCAGACAAAAAAAGACAAAAAACCCCAACAAAAACAAGACAAAATATCACAAAAACGAGACACAAAGCGACAAAAAAAATGGACAAATGAAAAAAGCGAGACAAAAACAACAAAGCGAAACACAGAATGACCAAAATAAGACAAAAAAACACAAGTGAGACAAAAAGGAAACACAAAATAACAAAAACATGAGACAAACAACATAAGCCAGACAAAAAAACAACAAAAACTGTACAAAATGTTACAAAATTGAGACACAAAACAACAAAAAAACAATGAGCAATCTAGTGTTTTACTTTGTGATCAAAACAACTTGTCATGGTCTAGAAATTATTTTAAATTTACAGTTTTGCAAATTTACATTTTGCAGTTAATGTCTTCTCTGTAATTTTTACCCTTTTGTGAAGTCCTGCAGAGTGGACTGGACCCTCTGGCGGGCCGGTTTTGGCCCGCGGGCCTCATGTTTGACACCCCTGCTCTAGTGGCTCTCTTCTCTTCCACTCTGACAACCACTAGGTAGCCTGTTATCATACATAAGATCAGCTACCCTCCACTTCAACGTAAAAATTATATGATTTTTTTCAGACTATTAAATGTTGAATCTTTTGTGGTATTGCACTTGGGTGTCCTCACTTTTCTTCTACGCTCCAGGATTATCTATGACTGTTGCTGGAAGGCTGCTCTGTATGTATATTACCAGATGTCCCACCACCTCCTCTGTGCCAGCACTTTGTCAAGTCAGCTCTGTCTCTCATTAAACGCTTAACACATCAAATGATGTAAGTGCTGGCATTGAGGGTATCATAACTTATCTAGTGTAAACCCAACTTACAGCAGGTGGAATTACGGCTGACAGATTTTATGTCTCACCTGTGCTTGGAGCCCATGTGCACTCGGTCCATCGGCTTAACAAATCATCTGGCCACTTGTGTCCTATCAAAGGAATAAATAGGAGGATTAGGCTTGCCGCCACTACAGGACTTGGCAAAGCTCCGTCTATCAAACAGGTCCCTCTCCAAATCATACACTTGGCCAGGAATGGTAGGAGCCAAGCGGGCCAAAACAGCAACTCCGCTGTATCCACTGATCCAGTCTGCTTTTTTAGCTCGTCTTTCATATGCTTTGGAATATGATCATCTTTATTTTTATAAAATACCAATATCGTGCGCACTCCGGGAACTACTCAGAATAGCAGATTTATTGCTTCTTAACTGCTGGTGCAGGATTTGCTGCTGCCAGGCTCTTTGCCAGCCGACTAGTGCGCACACAAGCTCCTATAGATTTACTGATAGTTCTACAAAAATGCCCTGAACCACTACTGACTGTCTCGCGCCCCGCATTCACTTAACAGAGTGCACTCCATGCTGTACGCTTTCATCTGCACTTGCTGTGGTTTCTTGTGTTTTTCTAAAGCCCATAAAATAATAATTGCATCTTTTTTCCAGTAGATATGGCTCAGATATTTCCAGCAATAGCTGAAAATTATATAAAGAGTTAATTGAAGGGTCTTACTTCTAATGTGACTTTCTCTCTTTTTCTGTTCTCCTTGCTAACTAGCGTCAGGCAGTCTGGGAGGCTGATCTGAAGGCTGTGAGAGGTGGGAGTTCTGTCGGGCAGACGGGCCTGCTACTGGGCGACTCCCTCTTTTCTAAAGAGCTGGAGAACATGGGCAAGCAGCTCGCTGGTAGGCACTTCTGTGTACGTTTGTGTGTTTTCTATGTGTGTTTTTATGTGACATGCATGAGCTGTGGCTTTGTGCATACAGTATGCGAGTCAGTCTGCGTACGAGTTACTGGCTTTAATGATGGATTGTATGAGTAAGTCAGATCAAATACTTTCTTTGATTACAAAACATAGTCTGCACTGTGCAGACATGCACAACCACACACACACACATGCACACTTTGAACTATAGAGACTTTATTTAAAGGGGTTTAGATAGCACTTGAGGAAGGGGAGGGGGAGAAGCTGAGGAATGCACTGGCCAAAGGATTTTCTTGGTTAATTAAAAACTAATCTTCCTGCTAAAATGTGTCACGACTAAATAAAAAAAGCTAATTAAAATAATTTCCACATGCCAGGAATTCATCTCAGCTCCAGTGTCAACAGGTTCAATCAATAACTCTCCTTGAGCTGTGCTGAGTCATTTGGAGCTGATCGAAGCCTGACTGCGTTGGAGACTGATTTTGTCTGACAAAATGGAATTTGTGAGGCAATTTGGAAATGATTATTCCCAATGTAGTCCAAGGCTCATCTTTGATATATGTGACGTCTGTGGGTGACTCGGAGACTGCTTTTGTTGTCATGAAGATCAAGTGCGTATTATGAATCAGATGAAAGTATGGAGTGAAGGCCAGAGGGAACGGTGCCATTTACCATCATGTGTCACACACTTGTTTGTTTATGCATGTCCTCCCACTCTGTTTGACAGCGTCACGTTGTGTCAAGGCCTCATACATGCCTCCATATACCAGAGTCATTTAAAGCAAACTGATCCAACTAAGTGAACCACTTCTATCACCTAACTGTGGTCCCAGTTCAAGTGACCCTCTAAAATTATCTGCACAACAGCACTAAATACAGAATAAAACAGTATGCTGTTTCTTAGAAGACATTAAAAAGAGAAGATTAGAGTCAGCAATATACTAACTTTTGCCCCGGAGTTCTTCAGATGGCATCGATTTCTACTTTTACACTGAGCTACTGAATATTCAGGCTCCCACCAGGTGTTTAACTGAACCTTTTCAACGAGCTAATTCGGCTCTTTCAAGCTTTTATTAGCTGCTAATGCTTTTCATGTTACAAGCCTCAGCCGCACTTTTCATCTGACTTTGTTACCCCAATTAAGTGGAAGTGGGATCCCTTTTGTCTGTGTTTTGTGATAGAATAATTTCATCATCCTAATGTGCATAGAAATTCCCATTCACTGAAACTGTCACCGAAGTGTAGTTTATTTTAAAGCAGTTTTACCTAAGTATGGATTTAAAAAAAAAAAAAAAAAATTCCGTATCATTCCTGCTATATTGTGCTTTGGGAGTATGAGCAACCTCTTTTTCCATTTTACTAAACAATCCAAATGGCTCAGTGCATCAGTGATAAATTAAAATTGAAAAGTTTCCTGATTTGGAGCCAGACACAGAAAGGAAATAAGGCCAAGAATCTTTCAAAGACTTTGATGCCGAGTTTTGATTTCAAGTACCTTTTTATCTGCACTGAAGTATTGGCTATCCATGCTGAGTTCTAGTTAGTTACTGCCCATATTTGTACTTTATTTATCCATCCAAGGACAATGGGTGGTATTTTTGATTCATTCAGGCGAGCAGTAAGCCTGAAGACAAATGATATGTCATTAGTGCGCTTGTTTACTTTCAGCGGAGGGACCCAATAAAGATCGCATGAGTTCTGAATGTTATGTTGCGTGCCATGGCCATTTACTCTCTCACCACGTGCAACTGTTTCTTGATCAAAGGCTTTAATAGATTAGATCTGTTTCTATTTCTTTTTGTCTCCTTCTCCCTGTCTTTCTGTATCTCATTTTCTCCCCTCTTTCTTTTTCCTGCCCTTATTACTCAAATTTGGGATCAGAACTTGGCTATCAAAGGTTCATGCCATATGGATTTTTATGTTACGTCTTTGATCCCTAGGAACTGTCATTATGTATCAGTGTCTCCGAGATAGCTTATAATAATTCTGTGTTCAACAGAGTCAACTACACAGAATTCAGAAGTGTAACTGCTTCTGATAGGCTAACCTTTACTGCCAGGAACTCAGAGGAAGCAACCGGTTTACAATAAAATCATGAGTGGAGCAACCATTTACGGAAGGAAGACAGACTTTCACAACAAAAACATGTGGTGTTTATCATTACACTGGTAAATAACTTGAGATGAAAATATCAGCTTCATGGGAACTGATTACTTGTGAACATATCCTGTTTACAACATGATATAATAATACTAACACCAGTCGGTGTGGATATAGTGTGGGTGGTTAAGGATGTAAACTGGGAAGTCATCATTTGTGGACCTTCATTTTACACCATTTATTTCACTAACATCCAGAGGTATTTGCTGATTTAATTTTTAATTTTGCGGTCATGATATAGCTGTTTGTGCAGCCTAGCAACCTAATAATAATGCTTCATTATGGTTAGCACAGTTACATACAGCAGACATGCCAAAAGCTGATGTCATGATATGCCCTGAACAGCCTACAGAGTTAGCTTTTTGTCAGAACACCGAAAAGGCAAAGCGGTAACTTGATTTTCCTCTTCTGTTATTTAGGAATATCCCATGTGTTGAATGTGTTAGGGTTAAAGCAACACAGACACAATGTCATGCAGGTTACTGAACACATGGGAAAGGCACTAAGGTTGTGCTCTGCATTGTATCTCACCGTGAAGGCTGACGTCTATGAATCCGAGCTGCTCAAGAACAGAAACAACAATCTAATTACGCATGTCAAAGAATTACATGTATTTGCTTCCCCAAGGATGATACACAAAACAGTCTGGAATAGATTTTACACAAACCAAATCTTCCAAAGTGAATGTCCGAAAGCTGAACTGAGGGAAGTACTGTGGAGATTTTCTGCTCTGCAAACTAAATGGATATTTTTAAGTGAACAGAAGCATGCGTTTTATATATTTACATGAAAAAATGTTGTGTGCAAAGATGCAAAACACCCTTTTCCTTAAAACATGCAAGTTAAGGTCTGTGAAATGCCTGTCATGCTTACTTGCGTAATGTCACACATGTACAGTTTTCCCAAAATACTCATTTGTGATGAGTCATTCTTAAAATTATGCCTCTCAAATGATAACTCCCAGACTGCTTTGTTGAATACCTATTGCCAAGATTCTTAACAAAAACATAAAACATGGAAAAAATGACCCAGATGTTGATCACAGGAGTTGGCAGCGTCACTTCTTTTACAAACAAAAAATGTTTTTGAGACTACCAGTGCAGCAAACAAATGTGTTTTTGTCAGGAACAGGGAAAAAGATATTACCTTATGTATATCAACTTGGGACTTTTTCTGACAGAGGAAGCTGGACTGACCACAGTTTACAAGGTCTATAAATATTGTCATCATTGCCCAGAAGAGGGATTAAACTGAGCAGTCTCGCCCACTTTAATGCTCAGTAAAGTTTGTGAATCATCAGCCTAGTAGGACGCACACTAGCCTCATAGCACTGCCTCTGAATAATAATCAAATATAAGCCTGCCTTTATGTTGGAATCTTAGAGGTGCTTTTAATAGAGTTGTTTGGGATTTCTTTTAAGATGTAACAGACATTATCATGTACTTATAAAAACTTAATTCAAGTCTTGCCATTTTAATTTAAATAGGAAGCCAATTAAACTCCTTCAAGTTTGATATTTGGATGTTGACTTAAATTATCTCCCTTTTCTCTCCAGAGGTTGAAAAGGACTTGGCCAAGCTGGCAGAAGTAGGCAAAATGACCTCTCGGAGCACCAACAATCCGCACAGTAGTCTTCTGCACACTCCTCTACGCCACAGAACGCTACCTGACACGCTCCCTCTCCCCAGCCTCGTCTCCAGGCCCCAGTCTCCAGCTAGCAGC
This sequence comes from Amphiprion ocellaris, assembly GCF_022539595.1. NCBI lineage: Eukaryota > Metazoa > Chordata > Actinopteri > Pomacentridae > Amphiprion > Amphiprion ocellaris. The sequence continues at coordinate 14,884,314 of NC_072787.1, read as the reverse complement.
CTCTCGGGTAAATCTTCTGGTATAGGCCTCCCTTTGCTAAGCCCCAAGCCCACCTCCTTGGTCATGGGTCGGACTCAATCTCCCAGCAACCCCGGGAGCAGGACTCAAACCCCTAGAACACCCAGCAGGCCCCTGACCCCGAATAGTTTACTGACACGCTCCAATTTCAACCCCGGATCTCATAAAGAGGTGACCTTCAGGCGGTCACGGAGCCGCCCAGTGACGCCCACAAGTCAGCCGACACATCCCCGACCGCTGCTCACCCCTCCAGGACTAAGCACTACAGACAGCCTCGGAGCCAGCCTACGGGCCTATCTGTCTGAGGTAAGACCCCAGACTGAAACACAGAATTTCCTGCTCCGTTCAAAAGTCAGATCAGCAGTCATGCACTGTTTTGGCTTAGAAAAATGATCAATGAGGGGGATGTAGTGTTGCATCGTGTCAGCATTCCCTTTATAAACTGTGTTGTTTCCCACAAAGAAGCAGCTTCAATGGCTTTAAAACATCTTTAAAATTCACCAGTTAACACACTCTCCCAAAACCTGTGCAGAAAATGAGTGAAAGTCTAAAAATCCAACTTTTTTGCTGTGTGTCATCAGTCACGGAAAGACTCCAGAAAGTTACTGTGCCGCACAGACAAAAAAAATCCTGCATATAATACTACATATTGTTGTTCTTATACTTCTGCGTATTGTTTTCACCTATATGCAAACCCAGTCTGGCTGTTTACTCCTGCTACTGAGCCTTACCAGAAGCTAAGCTAACCGTCTCGTGGCTATAGTTTCACAGTAATCAACAGTTAAACAGACAGTCAGATGAATGGAAAAGATCTTCTCATCCACTTGGCAAGAAAGCAAATAAGCAATACCAAATATTTCTGCAATGGAAACAGCATCTTCTGCAGCCATGATCCAGCATCCATTTTTACATTGTATTTTACAGCTTGATCAAGCAGTGAAATAGATCAATATGCCCACACTGTGTAAAACATGGAATAAAAATGTCTTAAACTTTGGGTCATGGACTTGACAATAACTTCAACTTTATTGTCATGTTTCAGTATTTTTAGAGTGTCTGAGTGTTCAAACAAACATACAGCTGTGTGTAGAACATGAGAGGCTTTATGCAGAAAGATTACGAGTGAGAGCACCAGAACGCACCAATGTCACACATGTGCATATCCTCACAAACACACACGCACTTCGTGTGGGGTTTAGTGGAGAGTCGTGGAGGTCTGTACAGTAGGATGTCATTTCACTGTGGAAAAATGAGTCTGGCATAAAAGGGGATTTCTTTCTTATATTCCTTTCATGATCTACTTAACAGCAGCGCTGTTAAATATGAGACTTTCTTGAAGGCTTTATTAATAGTGGGCTGGAACTTTATAGTCCCTTTGTATATTTTTTGACAGTTACGCCAGTTGACACCTATAGTGACATTATCCAAAACACTAGTGCACCCAGTCCGCTTTTATTGAGGCCACCTGGTCCCCTGAAGAAGGACTGAAGTCTCAAAGTGAGGCCTGGGTACAGAGTGAGGGAATCCTGAACCTTTTAAAATACTGGATGAACTGGAAAGAAAGACTATAAAAGATGTTCTCCTTGTCTTCTTTTACTTGTATAGTCAGTTAAACTGTCATTTCAACACCTAAATATGACATAAGACAATTTTTTGGGTCATTTGTTTAAAAACATTAATCCCTGAGAGCTTTCAGTGTATATAGTGATCAAACTGATTTTGTAATGTTGTGTATTTGTGGATGTGTCAGTTAGTGACTGTTCTTGTAACTGTGAGTTCAGTTAGGAATTTGGTGGACTTGAGTTTTTTGACCCTTTACTCGTTTTCACGGGGCCACTTGCAACTTTCAGCGTAAATATACCATTAGGGACTTATATACAACGAAGGGAACATACGTGAAGGCATTATTTAGATTTGTTTAGATTTGATGTTGCTTCTGAAGACCTATTTCTCAACATGTTTTTGACTCATTCACTTCAAGACCTTGAAAACGGCATGCACTATAAATGCACTGATGGCTAAAAAGGCAGGCTGGTCTGCTTCCTAATCTTGTTTTCCATCTCTGTTTTCTTCTGTCCATTATCTGCAGAGTATAAATTATGGCCATCTTTCCTAATGTCTGTTCTGGTCTGTTCTATTTTCCATTTTAGGATGAGTTTTACCAGCAGTTACAGGCCATCAGGCAGCCTTGGCATATTCCCAGTGACACAGACAGTGACATCCTGGAGCCTCCTGAACAGGATAAGAGTGAGTGACCTAACTAGCTCTTCCTTCCTTCTGTCTTTTGTATCTTTTTTAAACTCTGCGTTCGATTGTTTATCATCTTCTAATTCATGTTCCCGATTGAAGGGAGGGCAAACATCGAAAATTTAGTACCATTACAGGGAGTGTGTCAAAGCCTCACAGTTAAATCCACAAATCTGCTCCACTAATGTTTTTACCTTCCAACAGCTTATTTTTTTCTTTGTAAGACGTGAGGTTCATTTCATTACTGTAATGTTGCTTTACTGCAATGAATTACTACTGCATTAAAATGGCCATAGTAAAGTATTCCTTATAAAATTTTTAGATGGAGCCCAAAGGCTGCCACGTGAAAATTTCCATATTTCACCGTTGGGTGAAACCCTGGAGCGGTTCTGAAAGCGGGGAACGTTGACATGTAAAATTTCCTTTCCTGGCATCATGTTAAAGATATATCTCCATCTATAGACATGAACGGTTCTGGCTTTATTGTCATAAATCCAGTCGTATTAATGATCTGGCTGTGATACAGCAAAGAATATTACTCTGGCTTTGAATGTGACAGAATTAGATCAGACCTCCTTGAGTGTTCTGGTCCATAAATCAAGTGAATGTATGTTGCAGTCTGGTCTGATAGTAAGAAACTCGCCAGAATGAAACTGAGTAGTTTTCAATTCGCTGTGATCCACTAAGAAACGTATGTCAAATATAGGATGTCTTAGCATTGGTTAACATATGGCTAAACTTCCCAGATCCTTTGAGACATTGCTAAGAATTTACTACTGCAGCTGCTCTAAATGAAAACATAACTTAAGTAAACGTTGCATAATTCTGCAGAGCATGTAGTTTTAGAGCCTACTGTGTGGGCTAGGCTCGTATTTTGGACAGAGCAAACAGCACACTCAGAATATGACTGTTCTTGGAGCCTTAGACTTTCAACTTCTTAAAGTGTAACACCTGATGGTGGGACTGAAAAAAATGTCCATAGAATCAGTAAAACCAACAGGATTTATCTCCTTGGAAGCAGGAATTTTCTCCGCAGATTATATGACAATAAATTAAATGACTCAAAGCTTATGCAGTGTTAAATGGGAAAGGGTCATCCTCTGGGGAAACTGAATGTGAGCAATAATGGGTCAATAAAAGCATTATGATTATTTGTCTTTGAAAATCCACACATATTCTATGGAGTGGAATATGGATCTGTTCCTTAGTTTTTGCAGTACCAACATGTTTGTCAAGAGGAAATTATGACTTGATCAAATTCCAAAAACAAATCTTATAGTTCTCTGATTTGTACTACTATTTGTCTGGACCAACATGCTGGACGGACAGACGGACCAACAACCTTTCAGACAGACTGACATAGATGCAATTAGGTCTTGGAACTACTGAGCCGAAAATCCAAACTCTGAAGTTAATTTACAAATGAGACAAAAAATTGTGTATGCAGTAAATTTGGAAATGTTCTCAAATTAACTTTGCCCCTTTTTCTTCTGTAAAACAAAGAATCACCATCAGCTACTCACACTGAAAATTAAGTGTCTGTGGGACACCAACAGACAGCTTTCACTGACGTTATGCAATAAGAATTCCAGTCAACAAAAGATCAAGCATGCGAATGGCTGTCACATGGAAACATAACCCCTCTGACTAGCTCCTCTAGAGGGTCGTTGTTTTGCCAAATGTGTATCTTGCACAATAAATGGATACGTTTTCCTAATAGCCCCTGGGGGCCAGCTCTAAGCCTTGGCAATGGTAATGGCATGCTGAGAAAGGATATGAACCACATATTGAATTAGACGTGGCTCAGACAAGGGAGAGAGAAGCTGACAGAGAAAAAGAGACCCAACAGCCACAAGACGTGACAAAGCACTTTCTGGCGTGCGAGGGGGCCCATAGGACTGTGCACTGAAATATGGTTTGTATGTCTCTGTGTGTGTGTGTGTGTGTGTGTGTGTGCATGTGAGTGATTGTATTAGTCAGGGTAAGACATTAAAATTGTTTTCAGAGAGCACTTTTGCCCCCTTAATCAGATTTCTCAATGTTTTCCGGGGTAATTTTTTGATCTGTTAAAAAGTACAGCATACTGGCAACCAAACATTCAGTTGGTTCCATCAGATTTGAAAAAACGATAAACTACAAACAAAGGAAGAAATGTAAGAGTCAAGGAAATCTTCTATTGTCTGCTACAGATTGGAATCGGCGTCCAATCAAACAAGTTTATATGAAATGAGACTGCTCAGTTTTCTCTGGTAAGATAAATGTATTTCCAACTACTTGTCATGTGGGTCTGTGAATATGAGGTTCACATCATGGGGGCAGTAACAGCCTCTTCCCAGTGTCACAGCAGATGTGTCTGAAATGAGAGCTAAATAACATGGAAAATCCATAGCTATTTCCTGTTATTCTATAAACTTCCACAATGGGTCAACCACAAATACCACAGTGGAGATGAAAGTCGGTCCTTTTTCTCACTTCTCTACACTCTTTGTCTGCTCTGATTGTGGTTCTGTCCTGTGGACATATTCATTACTTCAACATGTAGAATGTGTACAGTGAAAGTAAATGAATATATTATGCACTTATATGCCACAACATTAAAACCCCTTGCTTAAAACTGTGTAGATGCCTCTTGTGCTGCCATAAAAGCTCTGATTTGTTGGGCCATCGAGACAGAACATACTGGGGTGTCTTATGGTATCTGACAGCAGATCCTTTAGGTTCAGTGAGTGGCTGGGTGGGGTCTTTGTAGATCAAGTTTATTCTGGTACCTGATCAGACAGGGATTTTTTACAGCGTGGCAGGTGCAGTCTGCAGCAATGGCTGTCTTGCAAATGGTATACTCTTTCTTTGTGGTTAAGTACATACTCCCACTGTCTGAACTGTTTCTTGCAGTATGCATGCAATTCATCATAGCTTTGACCCTCAACAGTCCATTGAGTCTTGCAGGCCCAACCTCTGTATATTCATGCGAGACACCATGATGTAATAGCTGAGAACTGTGAGTTAGAATGATCAAAAAAGCATTCTGGCTTGCATACTGCAAAATTCGACCAGATGTAGTAGGACGTGGTGGTGCTTTTGTCATATGATGTATTTCCTGGCATGCTACATAGTACGAAAACATGGATATTGGATCACACCAAGTATGTAAGTTGGTGAAACATGTACAAGCAACATCCACCTGAATGCCAGAACCAAAGGTTTCCCATCAGAACATTACATTGTAATGGGATGATCAGCAATCACTTTACCTGTCAGTGGTTTTAATGCTGTGGCAGATTTGTTTACTATACATTTGGATTCAGAATATGCAGTGTTTAGAGATGGTCTGTATTATTTATCTGCCAATAACTGCAAATTGATAAAGGCAGTAACACAGGCGATAGTCGTTATGTTGACTATTTGAGCCTGCACACTGATTGCAATCTGTAAAAGAAGCTTGAAAATGCAGTGTTTTAGATTAGATTCAGAGTATAACGTGCTTAGTTCAGAATCAGCCCAATGATACGCTTATTTTCTGTCTTGCTGGGAGTTACATGAGGACATTGATACTACTCATACTTGTCTGTCAAATATGGAGCTGCAATCTTTTAATCTAAGTAACAATATTTGTCTCTTAGCAACTCTAAAGCTCCCCGACTAACCAGTTATATCATGTTTGTTGTTTCCATACAAACACTAAAGCATAAAATGTGCTGCTAGGCAAACTGTTTCACCCTTATTTTCAGTCTTTGCACGAAGCCAAGCAATCCAACTGCTAGCCATAGTGTCACAACTAACAAAAACAATGAATAGGACAGAATTGTTCTTTTCATACAATTTTTAGCAAGAAAGTAAATAAGTCTGTTCTCCAAAGTATTGAATATTTTTTTTTTTTTATAAAAGTCATCATGTGGCCCTACGTGACACATTTTCTGTGTTTGTTTTCTTTTTTTCCCCCAAAGGTGGGTCACGAGATGCCAATAAGAGATCTGTGTTTTCAGGTGAGAATCTGAACAAAAAACAAAAACCTACATAGACACACTCTCTCACTAATGGATTGTATCAACTGTGCCACCAAAAACCAAGAAAGATTTCTGCTATTGTAAGCAACCGCCTCGAATTTAGAGAGCCTCAGTGTCTGTCAGTGACCTCATTTGTAGAGCCACAACATGTTACCCAAATAACTACCAACGGCTGACTTACTGCAGAAGCCTCCACCTTCATTTATGATCCATTCAATTACCGTCACAGGCTAAATGGAGGGCACAGTGGCTCTGAAATGTGATTGGTGGAGGCTGCCTGTGTGTGGAGACGGGAACACTGTTGCCCAGTTCCATTAAGTCACTCGGGTTCTGAGTTTACACGCAGCAGACAGCGTCAACTCACAGCATCAACATTTGGGTGAAGGGAGAAAGTCTGTCTGGTTTGAGGTTGTCTGCGGTTCTCCTTCTTGTGGCTCCGGAGGTGCCCACAGTTCCCAGTGTCACTGTGCCAGTCTGGAGGGAGATCTGAGAGCCGGCTGCTGCTGCTGCTGCTTGGCTATCAGAGAGGCCAGAGCATTGCCACGGCAACCAAACTCATAGCTCTCCCAGAACTCTTCCATATTGTGAAATATGGTCATTGGAACCTCCACCGGGCAGCTCCACGCCTGATTTTCCACCTCATGTTTGTCTATGACATGTTCAAATATTAAATGGCTGTTTCATAGTAATTGCCTCGGTTATTATTCTTATTAGCGGTTAAATGTGTCTGATTCTGGTTTCTAGGAGACTGATGTTTTTGTCTTTTCATTTTTCACAGGCCTATAGTGATGAAGACCAGAGACACTGATCCAATCAAACTATTATGCAAACCACTGGACATTTTGAATATGTGTACACAGACAATTATTTTTATAATTCAGATGAATGAAAAAAAAACAAGATTGTATACTTTTTTCACAGATATTTCATAGACATTGTACTGTAACTGTATGATAAAAATGTGAAAACATTACTTGAGAGTATGGAATATGCCATTTATTTTTGGTTGCTCTATAGCATGCGATTGAACTTCTACACAGAGTCCAGAAAACAGATGCATTTTGTTGTTCATAGACTCTTTTTCTAGGCCTAGTGCATATTCACCTTGTGAGGGCAGCACACTCATGTTAGGAAACTGTTTATTGACATGCACTGTTAAAAGATTTAGTGTTTTTCAGATAGCAAATACGCAAGTTGTTGGAGGGAATACATGGAATGCTGTTATCCTAATTAAAATGATTTGGTGCACTTGTTGTTCTGTTTTTGAGTTTAAGGTATCCTGTAATGGAAAGTATACTTACTCAAGCACTGTACTTCAGTACAATTTTAAGTTTTTTTTGTACTTTTCTTACGTATTTCCTACTATACTGTTCAAAAATACAAAATCGAAAACAAAAAACATATTAATCCCCAAAGGGAAATTTACAACATGAAAGCGAGTAGTAAAGTATTAATACATTTCTAGTTATAATATGTTTAGAAGCTGATACTTTTATATTTTTACTGAAGTATAGGAAGTACGCAAGACTTTTGCTTGCAAGAAAGTATTTCTGCTATGTAGCATAGGAACTTTTATTTAAGTACAGCATCTGAGTACTTCCTTCTCCTCTCAGTGTGTCACACCTTGTTTTTTCCTCCCTGTTCTTTTTAGAGTCTTTGAATTTCCACATCCAACCACTAAAAAAGGAGTTTAAGTCAAACTTTAAATTCTCCTCACTCAACACACCAAAGTTGTTTTGGAAATGACCGAAGCTGTCATAATGAGGTACTGGTTCAATCCAGTCTTTCCTGGCTACATGAACCATCTAACTTTGTGTTCCTTATTCTGCTGACAGAGACATACAAGTCTGTTCTGACCATGACTACAGTGTGCCTGTGTGTTTGCCTGGGCACGTGTTGGTTAAACTGTGGTTGTCTGAGAGTTACACAGGCGACGTCAGCTCCAGAGACACATGTGCCATGGACACAGTCTGACACAGTCTGATCCCTCCATTCAAACCCCACTGAGTTCTGCGGTGAGGCACACCCCGGCCATGCCAGCTTCTGAGACTGCCCCTCGGGATGTGGTCAACAAACTACTTAGATCTCCCGTCTCATTTCTCCAGGGCTGATTCCTGTAAAAGGATGTGTGAGGAGACTAATCACTTAGAACCCCATCCTGTAAAACTGGTATGTGGGTTAATATACCATGTATTTTAGCACATTGTGTGCTCATTGGAGGGATGTGGTTTTCAAAGATGTGTGGAAGAATTTCAAGACGTGGCATAATTGAGTCACAGCCGCCCCTTGATATAATCTTTATAACACTATAAACAATATTTTTCCTGTCAGAAAAGGGAAATGTCTCGCATCACATATTACAATTTTCATATTTCATATTCCATTTTCACTAAGTTGGAAAGCACTGGGGACTATGATTTCCATCTGTTCTTGTTCCACAGATCACCAACATGTAAACTTCGTTTATACTATCAATATTTTCTCTGAGTTCATATGTCTCCTCCAGTCTTTCATTTGGTATGTCAGCCAAATATCAAGGCGCTGAGGCGCTTTGGAATAAGGCAAAACAATTTGGGAGATGTAGACTTCAATTACTGCCGCAAATGTCACTAAAAGACAGCACTCTCTCCCACAGCACTAACTTTATGCATCTGCAAATGTCTCAGTATGCCAAAGGTTATTTAGATGAAATGGTGGGACAAGTACTGATATATATGTATATATATACATATATATATATATATAGTGTCAGACTGGAGATATATGGCTTCATTTACTATTAAAGATGACTGTGATTGTTAATATTATGCTGCACATATACAATCATTTACTTAAAGCTGTGCAATATCAGTTACATATGTCATGCTAGGAGTCAGAGAGATCACGTTTCATATCATTAATACCATCTCTTTGGAATATGAAACCCCCAGTATCTTCTTAAAGCATGTGTACTGAGGAGGCTTTATACACCGAGCCCATTCAAAGCAACTGTAAAGGCCACCCAGGAATAGCGGCAGACATCACTGTACTTACTGGGAGATCCGGACCACCATCAATGGTCAGCAGACTGACCTAGGTCTTAATTTACAGTTGAACAGACTGGGATTCATCCTGACACAAATAAATCTATGCTGGATGGGAGGTATGCTTTGAAGGCATATACAGTCAGTGTCATTTGTTGTTTGAAATGTTTCAGTATGATGAGAATGTGTCATGTGGTAGTATATAGGTGTGATAGAAAGCCTGGGCTCTAGACTATGAAGAGAGTGTTTGTTTTGGAACATTGAGTCCTGTGATACTGGGTGAGAAATAGACCCTAGAATATATGTAAATCTCATGTTGGAAATTAAATATTCTCATTTCCTGTAACAATTTCTCCTTTTCCTGAGATAAATTGCCACCTTCTGTCTTCTGCAGGCAACTTGGCTACACCATTCTAGATACATTCCTTTAGATTTTATATGACAAGAAAGAAATCTGAGTAAATGTCTTACACTATACTTCATCTTACACTCCAGCTACATTCTGTATAATTATAGAGAAGCTTCATGCTAAACCCTTTCTGTGAGGACTCCCCAGCAGAGTCACCCAGGGAGGTTTGTGGGGCGGCTTTTTATGGTATCTCTAATTTAAAACATAATCAGCAATCTGGATTTTGTTTTGCGTGTTCATTGAAGTAAACTGCCTCTTCTCACAGAACTAATCAAATCAACTTCCACTGTTCTTTAACTGTTTATTTCTCCAAGTCTTCCATCAGCATGTAAGTTAAAATGTTGCTCTGTGCTGCAATTTGAAGCCGCAGTAGGAGTTTTCCTCTTAAAGCAATTTCCTTTGTTTTCTGAAATTCGTAGGAATAAACCTTCCTAGTTGCAGTAAAAGCAAAAATAAACAATAAAAGTCTGACTTGTGTCATTGTTTGCAGAGCAGATCGTGAGTTCACATCTCGCTGACAGCACTGACTACTTCATGTTCACAGCCAGCACTGAACGGTTCTGCACCACTGGAACGGTGGGTGTACTATTACCTCAGTCTCGAGAATGTATTTTGCTAACCTCTTAGTATTCCTGAAGCTGATGATTAATAAGGAACATAAAGAAAGAAACACTTACTTCGGATTTCAGTCCCACATATAATATCTAAAATGTTGAACAGATCTGGGTGTCATTAGACTTTAGAGGAAGAGTGCAGCCTTAACCACTGCTATGCTAATGACATATCATGAGATTTGTTATGTTTATTATTCTTAGAAATAGCAATTCTTAGAAATGTTTCAAAAATACAATCTATATTTAGTTTTATAGAAACACGGGCCATTTTGCACACTTTTATCTCATCATGCCTGGATTACTATAACTGCTTTATTTACCTGGTGCAATCAAAGACTGATTGATCAATTTCAGACTGTACAGAATGAGATCAATATGCAAATCTTTGGTCAGACCTTTTCTTGTCTGCTCTAGTGTTTGCGGTCAGAGGTTTGAGGCTTCAGGACAATCTGCCCGAAGAAATCAAGTCAGCCGAGTCAGTGACCTCTTTTGTGCCCCTTCATAAAACATACCTTTATCAGAGAGCCTCTCTGGATTTTACATGAGTTTTAATTGATCTCAAAATGTCTTTTCTTTCATTTGAAAATGCCTTTAGCTTCTATACACTAAACTGTGTTTGTGTCAGTCTTTTAAACCTTGAGAATTTTTTGCCTTTTCTGTTTTATTGTGCTATCTTGTGAAGCACTGAGTATCCTGGATTTTGATTTTGGGCGAAACCTTACTATAAAATTAAAATACATTTTCTACACTTAATTTTTACAGGAAATAATTTTTCCCCCTCTTTGTTATTTAAGGAAGGTACATAAGTAAAAACAATGAAAACAAAATAATTTGTTTATATATTTATGTAGATAGATAGATAGATAGATAGATAGATAGATAGATAGATAGATAGATAGATAGATAGATAGATAGATAGATAGATAGATAGATAGATAGATAGATAGATAGATAGATCTAAACTGACAGATTACCTAAATCTATATTCACTGATTAAAGGTCCCTGTACGGATCTGGTAATTGGATTTTCCTTCTGAAACGGGCATTGAAAAAAAAAAACAACGAGTGGTTATTTGATTTTCGTTTTAAAATACAAAAATTAAAATTGAAATACAAGGCGTTTTTCCTTTTCATGATCGAAAAGGGGATATACGATTTTTTTTTTTTAAATGCTTTGATTTTTGTTTACTATTTAGAATAACAAGAACGTAAAATCAGTAAGAGACAGAAACGAAAAAGGTCCGTTTTTTCATTTTCTGAGACCGGAAGTGGTCATCAGCAAGTGTGGAGCCAAACAGAGTAGGGTGCATAGACTGTATATACATTTTTTTTTCGTTAGTTTTCATGTTCAAAATGAGAGATCAGGTGGCCGATCTTCAAATAAATCAATATTGATTTTTTTTAATAGAGCGTTAAAGTTTTGCGAAGCCAAGGGGCGGGACTACTTGATTGACAGTCCGGTCTGGAATGATTGACAGGTCCTATGGAGGAGGCATCAGAGACTCTGCTCACCGTTTGGATTAATTCTGATATAATAACTGTTGGTTTATTTATCGGTGGAGCAGCACAACATTTTCCACAGACAGTTTTCCTGCCCGTTGGCTTGTTTTAACCAGTTTTCTACGTTCGGCTGATTCAACCAGCAGACACTGAAAGGACTCTGATAGTTCGGTAAGTAAATGTTTATTTTCGTATCGGTGCCGCTTTTAACGCACTTTATATGCAGCTTTAGTGTCAGATGTAATGTGTGCCATGCACTCCAGATGTTGGTGGAGTTTGTTTCAGTGTGTGTTGACCAGAGAAGAAAGTTAGCATAGTAAATATTAGCTTTAATGTTAGCGATGCTAACCGAGCTAGCTGCTCAGTCGTAGCCTGATTAAAGCTAACGTAGCATCAAGCTAATGTGTTGAGTTTCATGTAAACAGCTGAAGTGTGTTGTGTTCCTGTAATGTGGTTCATTAAGTTCATAAAACTGTGGCTGGTTGACATTAATGTAACGTTCAGGAAACTTAAATGTGATTAAAACAGTAACGTTAATGTTCTAGTTGTCAGTAATCAGCTTTAATTTGACACTAAAACAGACTCTGATAGTTTTAAATGACATCAGTTTCATTAATTTGTTGAAAATTGTCTCATTTGTTGTTGTGATGTTGCTGCTGATTCATTAAAAGCAGATGATCCGTGTTGAAGATACGTTTAGTTCTAGTATCAGAAGTACAAGAAGGAAAATGGAAGTTTAGTTCTGCTACATCAAAGATTTCAGGATTAAAATAACTAAATGAGTCTTTATGCCTCAAACTTTATTTTTACAATAAAGAAATAATGAAATAATCACAGATAATAAAAATATAAATAGCAGAGAAAACCTAAGAGAATAATTTCCTGAAAAGTCTGTGAAGGAAGAGCAGCTTTTTATCCTGAAAGATCAGAATCAGCTCCAACATCTGCATCTGACAGCATCAAGTCAACCAGAAAGAAAAGAAAAAAGAAAGTGACTTCTTTCTGATCACATCTGTTCCGCTGCTCACAGTCTGCTGCTGCTCACATTCTTCACATTTATAGTCCACTTTTAAAAGTTCAGCAGACAGGTGCTCTGCTTTGGAGTGTGACGATGTCGTCGGTGATGTGGAGAGTGAAGTTTCTGTTTCACCCACAGCGTGCTTTAGGGCAGCCGGGTTGGACTTGATGTTTGAAATACTGACCCAGCAGCTCAGATTTAACTGTCTGTAGTTCCGTTCTGATGGGTGTTAAACTTTCACTCAAAGCCGCCAGGAGCTGGGTCTTTAAAATAACTGCGGTCTCGTTACAGAGTGAAAGTAGCAGTTCCTCCTTAAGGTCAGAGATTGCAGCATCTGAGGGCCTCTTCAAAAGAAGACGTAGTTGATGAAGGCGTTCTGGAGCAGGGCCAGAAAGACCACGACCAAGCAGCCTTGAGATCTTAGACAGCGTCTCCCTCAGGTAGGTGTCAACGGTGTTCACGGTCAGGTCTGTGGTAATCCCATCAAAAAACAAAACAGAAAAAAATCTAGATTATAAATCAACATGTAACCAAAGCACACTGTGTATAACGCCATAGTATAGGATGTAGTTCAGAAAATGTCAAAGTATAGTATACTTTTCAAGAATAACACAGTATGGCCTGTAGTTCATAGTATAGCATGTCGGCAAAAAAAACCAACTGATTATTATGTGGTTCAAAAAGTGCAATATGATAGGATGTTGCCTAAAATTGTCATGTATGATATGTGGTTCAAAAAATGTTATAGTGCAGTATATTGTCAAAATAGTATGTTTTTCAAGAAAACATCTGAGTATATGTCATCTAAAAAATGCCATAGAATAATATTTCATTGCACAAGTAAAAGTATAGTGATTTTTTAAAAACTGTTCAAATTCTTATATGTTGCTAAAAAACAAAAAAAACTAAAACAAAAAAGAAAGTCATAGTAATATGTCAATTTAAAAAGCCTATAGTATAGAGTGTTGCTCAACAAACATCATAGTATAGCAAGTCGCTCTAAAAACGTCATAGTATGGCCTTTGGTCCAAAAAACATCATAGTGTAGCATGTCGCTCTAAAACGTCATAGTATAGCATGTCACTCTAAAAGCGTCATAGTACAGCATGTCGCTCTAAAAACGTCATAGTATAGCATGTCACCCAAAAAACGTCATGGTATAGCATGTCGCTCTAAAAACGTCATAGTATTTCCTTTGGTCCAAAAAACGTCATTGTATAGCATGTCGCTCTAAAAACGTCATAGTGTAGCATGTGACCCAAAAAACGTCATAGTGTAGCATGTCACTCTAAAAATGTCATAGTATAGCCTTTGGTCCAACAAACGTCATAGTATAGCATGTCGCCCAAAAAATTTCATAGTATAGTCTTTGGTCCAAAAAACGTCATAGTATAGCATGTCGCTCTAAAAACATCATAGTGTAGCATGTAGCTCTAAAAACGTCATTGTATAGCATGTCGCTCTAAAAATATCATTGTATAGCATGTCGCTCTAAAAACGTCATAGTTTAGCATGTCGCTCAAAAAAAGTCATAGTATAGCATGTCGCCCAAAAAACGTCATAGTATAGCATGTGGCTCAACAAACGTCATTGTATAGCATGTCATCCAAAAAAATCATAGTATAGCATGTCTCTTTAAAATTGTCACAGGATAGCATGTCGTCCAAAAAACGTCAGAGGATAGCCTTTGGTCTAAAAACGTCATAGTATAGCATGTCGCTCTAAAAAACGTCATAGTATAGCATGTCACTCTAAAAATGTCATAGTATAGCCTTTGGTCCAAAAAAACGTCATGGTATATCATGTCGCTCTAAAAACGTCATTGTATACCATGTCGTCCAAAAAATGTCATCGTATAGCATGTCGCTCTTGAAAAGTCATAGTATAGCACGTCGCTCTAAAAACATCATCGTATAGTATGTCACTCTAAAAATGTCATGGTATAGCATGTGGCTCAAAAAACGTCATAGTATAGCATGTCGCCCTAAAAACGTCATAGTATAGCATGTCGCCCAAAAAACGTCATCGTATAGCATGTGGCTCAGAAAACGTCATACTATAGCATGTTGCTCTAAAAACGTCAGAGTATAGCCTTTGGTCTAAAAACGTCATAGTATAGCATGTCGCTCTAAAAATGTCATTGTATAACATGTCGCTCTAAAAACGTCAGAGTATAGCATGTCGCTCTAAAAACGTTATCGTATAGCCTTTGGTCTAAAAACGTCATAGTATAGCCTTTGGTCTAAAAACGTCATAGTATAGCATGTCGTCCAAAAAACGTCATGGTATACCATGTCGCTCTAAAAACGTCATAGTGTAGCATGTCACTCTAAAAATGTCATAGTATAGCATGTCGCTCTAAAAACGTCATTGTATAGCATGTCGTCCAAAAACGTCATAGTATACCATGTTGCTCTAAAAACGTTATAGTATTGCATGTCGCTCTAAAGACGTCATCGTATAACATGTCACTCTAAAAATGTCATACTATAGCATGTTGCTCTAAAAACGTCATAGTATAGCCTTTGGTCTAAAAACATCATAGTATAGCATGTCGCTCTAAAAATGTCATTGTATAACATGTCGCTCTAAAAACGTCAGAGTATAGCATGTCGCTCTAAAAACGTTATCGTATAGCCTTTGGTCTAAAAACGTCATAGTATAGCCTTTGGTCTAAAAACGTCATAGTATAGCATGTCGCTCTAAAAATGTCATCGTATAGCATGTCGCTCTAAAAACGTCATAGTATAGCATGTCGTCCAAAAAACGTCATCATATACCATGTCGCTCTAAAAACGTCATAGTATAGCATGTCGCTCTAAAAATGTCATCGTATAGCCTTTGGTCTAAAAACGTCATAGTATAGCATGTCGCTCTAAAAATGTCATCGTATAGCATGTCGCTCTAAAAACATCAAATTATAGCATGTCGTCCAAAAAACGTCATCGTATAGCATGTCGCTCTTGAAAAATCAAAGTACAGCATTTCACTCTAAAAACGTCAGAGTATAGCATGTCGCTCTAAAAACGTCATAGTATAGCATGTCGCTCTAAAAACATCATCGTATAGCCTTTGGTCTAAAAACGTCATAGTATAGCCTTTGGTCTAAAAACGTTATAGTATAGCAAGTCGCTCTAAAAATATCATCATATAGCATGTCGCTCTAAAAACGTCATAGTATAGCATGACGTCCAAAAAACGTCATCGTATAGCATGTCGCTCTTAAAAAATCATAGTACAGCATGTCACTCTAAAAACGTCTGAGTATAGCATGTCGCTCTAAAAATCTCATCGTATAGCATGTCGCTCTAAAAACGTCAGAGTATATCATGTCACTCTAAAAACGTTATCGTATAGCCTTTGGTCTAAAAACGTCATAGTATAGCCTTTGGTCTAAAAACGTCATAGTATAGCATGTCGCTCTAAAAATGTCATCGTATAGCATGTCGCTCTGAAAACGTCATAGTATAGCATGTCGTCCAAAAAACGTCATCGTATACCATGTCGCTCTAAAAACGTCATAGTATAGCATGTCGCTCTAAAAATGTCATCGTATAGCCTTTGGTCTAAAAACATCATACTATAGCCTTTGGTCTAAAAACGTCATAGTATAGCATGTCGCTCTAAAAATGTCATCGTATAGCATGTCGCTCTAAAAACATCATATTATAGCATGTCGTCCAAAAAACGTCATCGTATAGCATGTCGCTCTTGAAAAATCAAAGTACAGCATTTCACTCTAAAAACGTCATAGTATAGCATGTCGCTCTAAAAACGTCATAGTATAGCATGTCGCTCTAAAAATGTCATCGTATAGCATGTCGCTCTAAAAACATCATATTATAGCATGTCGTCCAAAAAACGTCATCGTATAGTATGTCGCTCTTGAAAAATCAAAGTACAGCATTTCACTCTAAAAACGTCAGAGTATAGCATGTCGCTCCAAAAAAGTCATAGTATAGCATGTCGCTCTAAAAACGTCATCGTATAGCCTTTGGTCTAAAAACGTCATAGTATAGCCTTTGGTCTGAAAACGTCATAGTATAGCATGTCGCTCTAAAAATGTCATTGTATAACATGTCGCTCTAAAAACGTCATAGTATTGCATGTCGCTCTAAAGACGTCATCGTATAGCATGTCACTCTAAAAATGTCAGACTATAGCATGTTGCTCTAAAAACGTCATAGTATAGCCTTTGGTCTAAAAACGTCATAGTATAGCATGTCGCTCTAAAAACGTTATCGTATAGCCTTTGGTCTAAAAACGTCATAGTATAGCCTTTGGTCTAAAAACGTCATAGTATAGCATGTCGCTCTAAAAATGTCATCGTATAGCATGTCGCTCTAAAAATGTCATAGTATAGCATGTCGTCCAAAAAACGTCATCGTATACCATGTCGCTCTAAAAACGTCATAGTATAGCATGTCGCTCTAAAAATGTCATCGTATAGCCTTTGGTCTAAAAACGTCATAGTATAGCCTTTGGTCTAAAAACGTCATAGTATAGCATGTCGCTCTAAAAATGTCATCGTATAGCATGTCGCTCTAAAAACATCATATTATAGCATGTCGTCCAAAAAACGTCATCGTATAGCATGTCGCTCTTGAAAAGTCAAAGTACAGCATTTCACTCTAAAAACGTCAGAGTATAGCATGTCGCTCTAAAAACGTCATAGTATAGCATGTCACTCTAAAAATGTCATCGTATAGCATGTCGCTCTAAAAACGTCATAGTATAGCATGTCGCTCTAAAAACGTCATCGTATAGCCTTTGGTCTAAAAACGTCATAGTATAGCCTTTGGTCTAAAAACGTCATAGTATAGCATGTCGCTCTAAAAATGTCATCGTATAGCATGTCGCTCTAAAAACATCATATTATAGCATGTCGTCCAAAAAACGTCATCGTATAGCATGTCGCTCTTGAAAAATCAAAGTACAGGATTTCACTCTAAAAACGTCAGAGTATAGCATGTCGCTCTAAAAACGTCATAGTATAGCATGTCGCTCTAAAAATGTCATCGTATAGCATGTCGCTCTAAAAACGTCATAGTATAGCATGTCGCTCTAAAAACGTCATCGTATAGCCTTTGGTCTAAAAACGTCATAGTATAGCCTTTGGTCTAAAAACGTCATAGTATAGCATGTCGCTCTAAAAATGTCATTGTATAACATGTCGCTCTAAAAACGTCAGAGTATAGCATGTCGCTCTAAAAACGTTATCGTATAGCCTTTGGTCTAAAAACGTCATAGTATAGCCTTTGGTCTAAAAACGTCATAGTATAGCATGTCGCTCTAAAAATGTCATCGTATAGCATGTCGCTCTAAAAACGTCATAGTATAGCATGTCGTCCAAAAAACGTCATCGTATACCATGTCGCTCTAAAAACGTCATAGTGTAGCATGTCACTCTAAAAATGTCATAGTATAGCATGTCGCTCTAAAAACGTCATTGTATAGCATGTCATCCAAAAAACGTCATAGTATACCATGTTGCTCTAAAAACGTTATAGTATTGCATGTCGCTCTAAAGACGTCATCGTATAGCATGTCACTCTAAAAATGTCATACTATAGCATGTTGCTCTAAAAACGTCATAGTATAGCCTTTGGGCTAAAAACGTCATAGTATAGCATGTCGCTCTAAAAATGTCGTATAACATGTCGCTCTAAAAACGTCAGAGTATAGCATGTCGCTCTAAAAACGTTATCGTATAGCCTTTGGTCTAAAAACGTCATAGTATAGCCTTTGGTCTAAAAACGTCATAGTATAGCATGTCGCTCTAAAAATGTCATCGTATAGCATGTCGCTCTAAAAACGTCATAGTATAGCATGTCGTCCAAAAAACGTCATCGTATACCATGTCGCTCTAAAAACGTCATAGTATAGCATGTCGCTCTAAAAATGTCATCGTATAGCCTTTGGTCTAAAAACGTCATAGTATAGCCTTTGGTCTAAAAACGTCATAGTATAGCATGTCGCTCTAAAAATGTCATCGTATAGCATGTCGCTCTAAAAACATCATATTATAGCATGTCGTCCAAAAAACGTCATCGTATAGCATGTCGCTCTTGAAAAATCAAAGTACAGCATTTCACTCTAAAAACGTCAGAGTATAGCATGTCGCTCTTGAAAAATCATAGTACAGCATGTCACTCTAAAAACGTCAGAGTATAGCATGTCGCTCTAAAAATGTCATCGTATAGCATGTCGCTCTAAAAACGTCATAGTATAGCATGTCGCTCTAAAAATGTCATCGTATAGCCTTTGGTCTAAAAACGTCATAGTATAGCCTTTGGTCTAAAAACGTCATAGTATAGCATGTCGCTCTAAAAATGTCATCGTATAGCATGTCGCTCTAAAAACATCACATTATAGCATGTCGTCCAAAAAACGTCATCGTATAGCATGTCGCTCTTGAAAATTCAAAGTACAGCATTTCACTCTAAAAACGTCAGAGTATAGCATGTCGCTCTAAAAACGTCATAGTATAGCATGTCGCTCTAAAAACGTCATCGTATAGCCTTTGGTCTAAAAACGTCATAGTATAGCCTTTGGTCTAAAAACGTTATAGTATAGCAAGTCGCTCTAAAAATGTCATCATATAGCATGTCGCTCTAAAAATGTCATAGTATAGCATGACGTCCAAAAAACGTCATCGTATAGCATGTCGCTCTTGAAAAATCATAGTACAGCATTTCACTCTAAAAACGTCAGAGTATAGCATGTCGCTCTAAAAATGTCATCGTATAGCATGTCGCTCTAAAAACGTCAGAGTATATGATGTCGCTCTAAAAACATTATCGTATAGCCTTTGGTCTAAAAACGTCATAGTATAGCCTTTGGTCTAAAAACGTCATAGTATAGCATGTCGCTCTAAAAATGTCATCGTATAGCATGACGCTCTAAAAACATCATATTATAGCATGTCGTCCAAAAAACGTCATCGTATAGCATGTCGCTCTTGAAAAATCATAGTACAGCATGTCACTCTAAAAACGTCAGAGTATAGCATGTCGCTCTAAAAACGTCATAGTATAGCATGTCGCTCTAAAAACGTCAGAGCATAACATGTCGCTCTAAAAACGTCATCGTATAGCCTTTGGTCTAAAAAGGTCATAGTACAGCATGACGTCCAAAAAAACGTCATCGTATAGCATGTCGCTCTTGAAAAATCATAGTACAGCATGTCACTCTAAAAACGTCATAGTATAGCATGTCGCTCTAAAAACGTCAGAGAATAGCATGTCGCTCTAAAAACATCATAGTATAGCCTTTGGTCTAAAAAGGTCATAGTATAGCGTTTGGTCTAAAACGTCATAGTACAGCATGTCGCTCTGAAAACGTCATAGTATAGCATGTCGTCCAAAAAACGTCATCGTATAGCATGTCGTTCTTGATAAAACATAGTATAGCATGTCACTCTAAAAACGTCAGAGAATAGCATGTCGCTCTAAAAACGTCAGAGTATAGCATGTGACGCTAAAAACTTCATAATATAGCATGTGGCTCTAAAAACGTCATAGTTTAGCATGTCGTCCAAGGAACATCATAGTATAGCACGTCGCTCAAAAAACGTCATAGTATAGCATGTCGCCCAAAAAAACGTCATCGTATAGCATGTCGCTCTTGAAAAATCATAGTACAGCATGTCACTCTAAAAACGTCAGAGTATAGCATGTCGCTCTAAAAACGTCATAGTATAGCATGTCGCTCTAAAAACGTCAGAGTATAGCATGTCGCTCTAAAAATGTCAGAGTGTAGCATGTCGCTCTAAAAACGTCATCGTATAGCCTTTGGTCTAAAAACGTCATAGTATAGCCTTTGGTCTAAAAATGTCATAGTATAGCATGTCGGTCTAAAAACGTCATAGTATACCATGTCGCCCAAAAAACGCCATACTATAGCATGTTGCTCTAAAAACGTCATAGTGTAGCATGTTGCTCTAAAACTGTCGTAGTATAGCCTGTCACCCAAAAAACGTCATAGTATAGCATGTCGCCCAAAACACGTCATAGTATAGCATGTGGCTCAAAAAACGTCATAGTGTAGCATGTTGCTCTAAAACTGTCGTAGTATAGCCTGTCACCCAAAAAACGTCAACGTATAACATGTCGCCCAAAAAATGTCATAGCCTGTCGCCTAAAAAACGTCATAGTATAGCATGTCGTCCAAAAAACATCATAGTGTAGCATGTGGCTCAAAAAACGTCATAGTGTAGCATGTCGCTCTAAAAATGTCATAGTATAGCATGTCGCTCTAAAAACATCATAGCATAGCTTGTCGCTCTAAAAACGTCATAGTATAGCATGTCGCTCTAAAAATGTCATAGTATAGCATGTCACTCTAAAAACGTCATAGTATAGCATGTCGCTCTAAAAATGTCATAGTTTAGCATGTCGCTCTAAAAACTTCATAATATAGCATGTCGTCCAAAAAAATCATAGTATAGCATGTTTCTTTAAAATTGTCACAATATAGCATGTCGCCCAAAAAACGTCATAATATAGCATGTCACTCTAAAAACGTCATAGTATAGCATGTCGCTCAAAAAATGTCATAGCCTGTCGCCTAAAAAACGTCATAGTATAGCATGTCGTCCAAAGAACATCATATTTTAGCATGTCGCTCTAAAAATGTCATAGTATAGAATGTCGCTCTAAAAAAGTCATAGCGTAGCATGTCGCTCTAAAAACGTCATAGTATAACATGTCGCTCTAAAAACGTTATAGTATAGCCTTTGGTCCAAAAAACTTCATAATATAGCATGTGGCTCAAAAAACGTCATCGTATAGCATGTGGCTCAAAAAACGTCATAGTGTAGCATGTCAGTCTAAAAATGTCGTAGTATAGCCTGTCACCCAAAAAACGTCATCGTACAACATGTCACCCAAAAAAGTCATAGTGTAGCATGTCGCTCTTGAAACGTCATAGTATAGCATGTTGCTCTAAAAACGTCAGAGTATAACATGTCACTCTAACAATGCCATAGTATAGCATGTCGCTCTAAAAACGTCATAGTATACCATGTTGCTCTAAAAACGTCACAGTATCGCATGTCGCTCTAAAAACGTCATAATATAGCATGTCGTCCAAAAAAATCATAGTCTAGCATGTCTCTTTAAAATTGTCCCAGTATAGCATGTTGTAAAAAAACTGTCAGAGTATAGCCTTTGGTCTAAAAACGTCATAGTATAGCATGTCGCTCTAAAAATGTCATCGTATAGCATGTCGGTCTAAAAACGTCATAGTATACCATGTCGCTCAAAAAACGTCATAGTATATCCTTTGGTCCAACAAACATCATAGTTTAGCATGTCGCTCAAAAAACGTCATAGTATAGCATGTTGCTCAACAAACGTCATTGTATAGCATGTCACTCTAAAAACGTCATGGTGTAGCATGTCACCCAAAAAACATCATAGTATAGCATGTCGCCCAAAAAAACGTCATAGTATAGCATGTCACGCTAAGAATATCATAGCATAGCATGTTGCTCTAAAAACGTTATACTCCAGCATGTCGATTTCAAAACGTCATAGTATAGCATGTCACACTAAAAATGTCATAGTATAGCCTTTGGTCCAAAAAACTTCATAATATACCATGTGGCTCAAAAAACGTCATGGCATAGCATGTCGCCCAAAAAACGTCATAGTATAGCATGTCGCTCTAAAAACGTCATAGCATAGCATGTTGCTCTAAAAACGTCATAGTATAGTATTTCGCTCTAAAAATGTCATAGTATAGCATGTCACTCTAAAAAGGTCATAGTGTAGCATGTTGCTCTAAAAATGTCATAGTTTAGCGTGTCGCTCTAAAAACTTCATAATATAGCATGTCGTCCAAAAAAATCATAGTATAGCATGTCTCTTTAAAATTGTCACAATATAGCATGTCGCCCAAAAAAACGTCATAGTATAGCATGTCGCTCTAAAAACGTCATAGCATAGCATGTCACTCTAAAAACGTCATAGTGTAGCATGTTGCTCTAAAAATGTCATAGTTTAGCGTGTCGCTCTAAAAACTTCATAATATAGCATGTCGTCCAAAAAAATCATAATATAGCATGTCTCTTTAAAATTGTCACAATATAGCATGTCGCCCAAAAAAACGTCATAGTATAGCATGTCGCTCTAAAAACGTCATAGTATAGCATGTCGCCCAAAAAATTTCATAGTATAGTCTTTGGTACAAAAAAACGTCATAGTATAGCATGTCGCTCTAAAAACATCATAGTGTAGCATGTCGCTCTAAAAACGTCATTCTATAGCATGTCGCTCTAAAAATATCATTGTATAGCATGTCGCTCTAAAAACGTCATAGTTCAGCATGTTGTCCAAAGAACATCATAGTATAGCATGTCTGTTTAAAATTGTCACAGTACAGCATGTCGTCCAAGAAACGTCAGAGTATAGCCTTTGGTCTAAAAACGTCATAGTTTTGCCTTTGGTCCAAAAAACGTCATAGTATAGCATGTTGCTCTAAAAACGTCAGAGTATAGCCTTTAGTCCACAGCTGTCAGTAGGTGAGGAGCAACACAAAAACAGTCCAAACGCTGGTTTTCAGAGGGTTAGACGAGTATTTATTTGAAAGAGGAAGTTTACAACAACACAACATGTGAGGGGGTTAAAAGCAAATGGGTGTTTGTAAAATAAAAATAAATAAACAACTAAAAGTGAACTTCATGTTGACATTGATGGGCATTCCAACCAGGAACAAAGTAAAAGATAATCAATACGAAAAAAAAAACTTCCTGTTCACCTCTTCAAGCCCAAAAACACACCCCAGTAGCACCCTGAACTAAAACTACCAATGGGTTCTCTGTTTTCCTTTCTGAACAATTCAAAGGTCCCTCTCCGTCTCCCCACACATCCACCAACCACTGGAACACATCTCCAAAGTTCTGCCGGGCCAGCTGAGCTTCCCCTCAGAAGAAGTTCCTCCAGATGAACGAGCCTTTTGAGAGGCAGCTGGCATCGTGATTGGACTGTACTTTGTTCTGTTCCAATCCAGCTTCAGCTCCAGAGACGGCAGGCGGGACGAGTCAACGGAGGCCGGGTGGACGAAGGCATGCAGCTGAGTACAATACAGAAAACAACAGAGGAAGAGTGCAGCGGCCCAGGGCCAGAACAGAGTAGCATCGTAAGTCTCTTAGAAAACATCATAGTATAGCCTTTGGTATGAAAAAACATGATCATATACATTGTATATTATACAAATAACAAGTCAAAGGAAAGAGACACACACTGTAGAATTGTAGTAATTGTGGGCTGACTGATTTACTGATTATCAATATTTTATGTTTTACTGATTTACGGTAATAAATACATTTAAAAATGGCGCTGCTTTGGTTCTGAACCTTTATCTACCTGTGGTCGCTCTGTCTTCTGGAGTGATTTGATTGGTTATACGTCACAAATAAAACTCCGTTCACTTAACATCTGTAAACAAAACAAAAACGTATCAACAAAGTTTCCTGTTAGAGTTTGTGGTCTTCTAAGTTTAACTCCAAGATTTTAAATACTTTCATCTACTGCAAATGAATATCGACTCCAACTGTCTCAGTAATAATCATTATCAGCCTTAAAAACCCACAAAACACCCCTTTATACTCGACCACACTTAGTACAGTCCGTTTCCCCCTTCTATAAATCTGCTTGGAATCATCCACTTCCTGTTTGTCAAAGTGGCCTTCTACCTGGACAGGTTTTGTTGGAGCTCATGCAACAAACATTTTGGGTAACTGCACTTTAATATGGATGGATGACACTGAATTAGAGTCTGTTTTAATGAGACTGAGTTAAGATGTGTAGCTCTGTCATTAAATAGGAAATTATTTCTCAGAATTCATAGAGGAAAGTCTGAAATGTTTGCTAGGTTTTGTCCCACATGGTCTTTGGCTCAGCTAAAGCTAACTCTCGCCAACTTCTGGATCTCTTGAGTTGTTGTTGTTAAAATATCTTGCTGGAGGTGCTAAAGCTCAGAAAGTCTGAGATGTTTGTTCAAAATTAGCTCATTCTCAAGTCTTCTCTGAACTGTCCTCTTTTGTTTGAACTTTCCCTGAACTTAGGAGTTAATGAAAGAGCAGCACATCCAGACTCAGTCTCATTATGTAGAGATTAAACTTCGGTGTCATTCATTGATGTTAAAGTGCAGTTTTTCAAATGTTTGTTGCACATGCTCCCAACCAAACCAGTCCAGGTGGAAGACGATGTGAAGAGAAAGCTCCAGAGGATGAATATCACACATTTACGTTGGAAATAAATGTCCTTTAATTAGACATTGTCATGCAAAAGTTGGATTTCCCTTTAATGATGTTCAAATCTTTGTTGAGTGTTTTGTTGATGTTGGTTTCTAAATGTTTTCTTACACTCGGCCCCAAAGATTAAAACCTTTTACGGCTCACAAGCTGCAACAATTCACCCATTATCAACTATCTTTCTGACTAAACTAAGATAAAAAGTGACAAACTGCCTGATTCTTGCGTCATGAATGTAAATCTTTTTGGTTTTTTTGACAGTAAACTGAATATATTTGGGTTTGACATTTTATAAACCAGAACAAGAAATGAATTACTGGAGAAAATAATCAACAGATTAATGGACATAGAAAATGTGTTTTCCAACATATGCGGTTGAATTACTCCAACATTACAAGATACATACAATTTTAATTCAATTTTATTTATATAATGCCAATTACAGGTCAAATTGTCTGAAGACGCTTTATTTTTATATTTTTTTTGTCATATTTAAAATATGACAAAGTAAAATTTAAACCTCTTGACTAATCCAATTTCTTATTTGGTTTTTAAGAGACTAATCGACAACAAAAATAACTTTCTCCACTAAAACTAATTAACATGAGGTCAAATAGAAGGAACAGTTTTAAATACTGCAGTCCCACGACGACAAGAATAAAGTTTGTCAACAAAAACTAAATCTGCTGGTGGATTCCATTGAAGTCCTAATAAATGATAATAAAGTGTGATACTCAAGGTTTGTGGTACTAAAAATGTCAAAGTCAAGATATCAAGTTGAACATCTGGATGGAGGTTGATAAAAGTTGACTTCCCTTCATTTCTCTGGAGCGACTCCATGGATTTTATGGATGGTGGTTAAAGACCTGCTCTTCTAGTGGTCTTCCTTCTAGTTGCTGTAAAAAGTCAGTCCATCCTGGCCGACTTCAGCACCTCTTCATGACAACTTGTTCTGCCTCCGACCTTGTGGAAACTCGAGAAACTCGGGGAAAACCTGTCGAGACTCAGATTTTCGAAAAACTCGTCGGGCGGGGGAAGGTGTGGTGGGTGGTGGGGGGAGGTGGGGGAGTAGAGGGGGGAGGCCACCACCCACCTCCCCGCCTACTCTCCGCCTTGACTCCACCCAGACTCCGCCTTGGCTCCGCCCGTGTGGTCACTTCAGAAACTACGATGCCAAAGGGACGACGAAATTATTTCTTTTTGTCTGATCTGTAGCTCAGTGAGTTAAGGATTTGCCTATGGAGCTGCAGGTCGCTGGTTCAAGACCAGACCCTTCTTAAAGTTTTTGAAAATCCTGACAAAGACAAAGAAAGAAAACTGCCACTGGCGGGTCTCGAACCTGCGACCTCCCAATTGGGAGTCTGTCTTCTTATCCCCTGAGCTATTCGCTCAGATACTAATTCTTCTTTTTTTTGCGCATTTGTCATCTATTTTTTGCCATTTTCGAGTTTTTTTTTAATTCGAGTCTCGACTCGACCGTTTTTCTCAGGAGGTTGGGCTTCAGCCTTTGTGCTGGAGGGCTGAACCCTCAGTTCCAAGACTTTCCAAAGCCTCCACACCTCCCGAGTCCTCAGGACCTGAGCTTTCACACAGTCTGAGGGCTGAAATTTTCTAAGTCCCACAGTAGTTCTCTGTTAGATTGAACTTTCAGACAGTCCAAGGACTGATATCTTCTCAGTTCCTGAGTAGTTCTCTGTTAGTTTGAACCTTTAAACAGTCTGAGGACTGAAATCTTAAAAGTTTCTCACTACTTCTGTGTTGGTTTGAACCTTCAGACACTCTGAGGGCTGAAATTTTCTAAGTTCCTGAGTAGTTCTCTGTTAGTTTGAACCTTTCGACAGTCTGAGGACTGAAATTTTAAAAGTTTCTCAGTACTTCTCTGTTAGTTTGAACTTTCTGGTTAGCAGAAGCCTTAAAACTTATGACCATGAGTCTTGATTTCACATTTAGACCATCCATCTGAGTTCTTCTCAGTTCTTCACCTGTGGGTTTTTTAGAAATCCTAAACAAACATTGATTCTCTTCACTGAACAGTAAAGTTTGTGGAGATCAGAAGGTAGCATTAGTTTGATTAATGCCTTCAACTACTAGTAGACTTTATCTGGAAAGCAGTTTTCTGAAATGAGTTCTTAGTAAATCTGTCCACAATCAAACCAAGAACATAGAAAGAGGAAATGTTTGAAGAAACAACTTGATGTTTTCATTTCAGACTAGAAAACGCTTTAACACTTTCATCTGTTTTTGCTCTTTTTGATCGTTTTGTCTCTTGTTTAATTTGATCTTTTAAAGTTTAAATGGTGTCTTTTCAAATGTTTTGTCTTTAGTTTGATTCTTCTTAAAAGTGTAGTTTTGCTCTTTTCTCACCTTTTATTCCTTTCTAATGTCTGATTTGATTTCGAAATGTTTTGTCTTTTTAATGTTTAATTGTTGTTTTTTCAAATGTTTCATCGGCTTGTTTGAAAAATGTCCTTTTCTTTCCCAATGTTTAATTTTTCGATTAAATCTTTAAGGTTTTACCACCTTTTAATGTTTAATTTTCTTTTTAAATGCGTCATTGTATTTTCTGTTTAATTCCTATTTAAAGTTTTATTGTCTTTAAGATTTAATTTTCTAATGAAACATTTAATTTAAAAATTAAATTTTTGTCTTTTTAAAGGTTTAATGATCTAATCAAATGTTTTGTATTTTTTTAAATGTTTAATATTCATATTGTTTAATTGCATTTTTTTTAATGTTTAATATTGTTCTTGTTTAATTGCATTTTTTTTAATGTTTAATGATCCAAAATATTTCATCTTTAATGTTTAATATTGTTTTTTTAAACTGTTTTTAATTTCATAATTGCATGTTTTGCATCTTCGGTTTAATTATCTAATTAAAGATTTTGTCTAATATAATTTAATTGCATTTAATGTTTAACTTTCTGTTTAAAAGTTTTATTGTATTAAATGCTTTTTCCTTTAATTGGTATTTTTGAATGTAGTTTATTTCTTTAATCTTTTTTTCTGTCAAGATTTTAACCCCAACCTTAAAAATGAAAGAAACCCTTAAATCACAATGAAAATACTTCTGTTGTCACAATCATGAGTTAGTCAATTATTCAGTTTATCAATTCAACTTTATTTGTTTAGCACCTTTCACACAGATTACAAAACTAAACAAGCAAAGAGAAAAAACTATGCTAAAACTAGGATTAAAACTCAAAAACATATTTAAAAAAAAGATTTAACATGGTAATAAAATATGTTGTGTCCAGGGGATGGATGGAGTTTATTGAAGTTCTTGGGCTCACATGGGAAATCATTTAAAATATAAACTTGATATTCAGTACAAGGAAACTGCAGAGCGACAGAAGAACCAACAATATCTCCTGTTTTCTCCTTTGAGTCGATTCTTCTTGTGCTTTCAGACCAAAGAACTACAGACTCTTCACAACCTGCTCAAACTCTTGGTACAGGACCTCACCACACGGGTCAAGAAGGTTTCCATCTCATTTCTACTCTGAAGATCACCTTCTCCTGCTCAAACTGCTGACAAATGTTTCTGCTGCTCTAAAGTCTGCTCTCCAGAACTTCCTAAAAACTCTCAAAGTCTCTTCTGCTGCAGGTTGCTTTGTAGAACTGTTGCAGAAAACCTCACTAAACCACATGGAGGGGCCTCAAGATAGTCGTCCAAATGAAACCATACAAAAACCAAACCAGCACAACCCAAACACTAAAGTCTCCTGCAGCCTACCAGAGAACTTCTGAGAACAGAGAATCAGGGCAGGAACTCTTACCTTCTGGACAACCAACGCTGGTTCTCAAACAAGAATACAGAATGTGTCTGACCAAAAACCTCTAAAAACTCACTACAGCCAAGATAAAGACACAACTCAGCTGTACCAAATCCACTAATCACTGCACACATTAGCACCATGTGCTAACTGTGGCTAAAGAACCACATTTACCAAGACAACTATCCAGAACAAAGCCCTAAAACACACCAAGAAACACATTAAAGATGATTTTACTGCTGGAAGCTGCAAGCCAACGCCTAAAGAACAAACACAACGGAGCCAAACCCGGTTCGGTGGTGAAGAGATGCAGAGGAAATGTTTGCAGCCAAATAAAGCAGAAAGACACTGAGCTGCTCAGGTGTTCCTGATAACACCAAGCAGCCACCTGGACAGCCAATAGGAACACAGCTTCCTGGAAGTCCAGAGGGCTGGGTTAGTGAAGGAAATTTAGTTTAAAGTTGAAGCAGAAAGTTAATAAAGAAAGTTGAAAACCACCTTCTGATACCTGAAATCTCTGAGTTTTCACACAAAGAACACCTGAACATGTCAAACTGGTTCCATAGTAGCACCATCATTGTAAACACGTCATAGTATGGTGTGTTGCTCAAAAAACACTACAATCCGGCTGTCTAGGGTCGCCGAGGAGCAACACAAAAACAGGACAAACGCTGGTTTCCAGGGGGTTAGGAGGATATTTATTTGAAAGAGGAAGTTTACAACAACACAACATGTGAGCAGAAAAATCACAAAGTCTGTCTTTAGTTCAGTTGAAAATATTAGTTTTTGTCTTATTTATTGACCAAACTTTTCAGGAAGTAGATGAAGAATAATTAAAGCTCTCATGTAAAAGTCCCACTTATTTTGGATCCTTGTGGAGAGTTTAATGTTAGAGTTTGTACAGCTGTTGAGTTTTTAGAGTCACATGGATTGTTTTGACATTTAATAACCGAGTCCTGAAATAAAATTACAGTTGTGGATTTCTGTCATTTAGTCTGGACTAAACAAATAACAGCAGCATAAATCTCAAATGTCATTATGAGGAGTCTGGATTGAGGTTTCTCACTTGATAATGATCAAAACATGAAATTTGGAAAGGAATATTCCACCTTAAATCTTTCAATGTTGACGTAAAAGGTTGGTTTCAGGAAGTATTCCGTCTACAAGTTCCTCAAACATCGACCTTAAAGGAACATTCCACCAAAAATCCTTGGACATGCACCTAAAATGGTGGTTTAACCGAGTATTCCATCCAAAATCCCGACCCGAGGGGCTGGTTAAAAGGAATATTCCACCTGAAACCTCAAATATAGACCTAAAAGGGTGGTTTAGAAAAAATCCTTCAGTGTAGACCAAAAAAGTTAGTATGGAGGAATATTCCACCTGAAATGTAGACCTGAGAAGTTGGTTCGGAAGAATATACCATCCTTAAATGTAGACTAAAAGATGGTTTGGAAGAAAATTCCACCTAAAATCCTCTAATGTAAACTTAAAAGGTGAGTTTAACGGTATATTCCACCTAAAATTCACTACACTAGACCTTGGAGGTTGGTCTGATGGTATATTCCACCCAACATCCTTGAACATAAACTTAAAATGTTCGTTCAAAGGAATATTTCACCTAAAATCTTTCAATGTAGACCAAAAAATCTTGATGTAAAGGAGTATTCCACCTTAAATGTAGACCTAAAGGATGGTTTGGAGTAATATTCTACTCTAAAATCTTCCAATGTAGACCTAAAAGGTTGATCTGATGGTATATTCTACCCAACATCCTGGAACATTTACCTAAAAGGTTGGTTTAATGGTATATTCCCAGAAGAACCCTTGAACATTGGGCTTAATGGTATAATTCACCCAAAATACCAAGAAGTCAGTATAAAGGAAATGTAGACCTAAAAGGATTGTTTAAAGGAATATTTAAAGTTATTCTCATTATTTAATAATCTGTTATCAGTCAGAACCCTGGCAAACTTATTTTCATCAGTATTTTTTAGTGGAAGTCACAAATAAAGGAGCTCTTGGTTTTTACCAGCGTTACTGAGTCAAAAGCTGCTGTTTCAACACAGACACGTTCACATGCATCCACAAACCTCTCAGCACTCAAACACCCACAGACAGGAGGCCGGCTGGACCGAGGCTCGGCGGCGTCCTCAGACCCACGAGTCGGGGAGTCGCTGAACTTGTTGGTCCGGTTTGAAGGCCTCCGTGTGGTCCAGTAGAAGTCCACGTAGTCGGTGTTGGCTTTGAACCGCAGCGACTGGCCGCCATCAGGTGGACCGGCTCGTCCTCGTAGGGCTCCTCCTGTAGCCTTGAGGGAACCACAGGAACATTCAGTAGCTGTTGGAGTTCTTCCTGTCAGGCTTGTGATAGAACGGCTCTGAAGAATCTTGTACTTGTCTTATCTGGAACAATCTAACAGCCGAAACTGTTACCAGCGGTG
Source organism: Amphiprion ocellaris (assembly GCF_022539595.1). Lineage (NCBI taxonomy): Eukaryota > Metazoa > Chordata > Actinopteri > Pomacentridae > Amphiprion > Amphiprion ocellaris. The sequence goes on along the minus strand of NC_072787.1, from coordinate 14,853,004 downwards.
TAAAGGAGCAAACACACAGGCATATATTAGGACTCAAACTAGATTTATTTTAGAAAACAAATCAGCTTCGAGGCATTTGTTCACACATGTGGCTGAATAGGAGGCCGTCCAATCAGATTGGAGGTCTTCACTCTGTAGGTTGTTTGTTTGGTGAGACTCTTGGACCTCCATCAGCTGACATGGATGTTTGATGGTCTTCCTCTCTAGTGCCAGATGATTCATCCATGAATTCAGCAGCTACAGACTGAAATGAAGCTCATGCTGCCATTATTGAATTCCTGTTCCAGATCAAATGTTCAGAGCTCACCTTGAATGCATGCCGTCTGCTGCCTGATAGTTTTTCTCATTGTAGTCTTCAATAAAGTCTTTTTCCTCATGTCAGGATGTGGTGAGACTCTTTCTCAGTCTCTGCAGACGTCCCTCATTGTGCATCTCCAGAGAAGAAACAGAAAAACTGATCATTGCTTCAGCATCAAACGCTCTCCAGCATTGAGAGTGTTTTAGGAATTTATTCATTGTGTTGTGAACTTTGAAGGAACAGAAACTTTACAGCTGCCAAAGATATGAGCTCCAATTCTGGATTCTTTCTAACATTAATCTTTTTGTATTGTGCTGATAAACAACAATAACCTGACTTTCAGATAATATTTGTTGTCTGTGATTGTGAGACTAAAATCCTCCACATTCTGGAACTGGACTGCATCCCAAAATGGAAACATGGACAGAATTTAACACTCATGTATCCATGGCAACGCTAATGTTTCTGCTTCTTACCAAAGTTCACAACACAAGTAAAGATTTTAATGTAAAACTTCAGGGATGACTGCTGACCATAAGTATTCTGATCAATACTTCATGATCAATATCAGGACAGATGTTACAACTCCAGCTGTTGCATTAGACTGCAGTTATTCACAGAGAAATTAAAACAACACATTCCTCATAAAAACTAGATGGGACTTTTATTAAATAAAGTGTTGATGAATAAACAGTGTAAAAAGTGCAAAGCAGCTCCATTAAATCAGGAGATGTGAGACTTCCACAGCATGGATCACCATCTGCTGTGTTGATTCATAGCTGAATGTCAGAATGAACTGAGATAGAAAAGCTGCTTTGAGCTGCAACATTACGGTCTGACAATCCAACACCATCACAGTTTTCATCTGGTTGTTTTGCTTCAACATGCTGTGAAGTTCAGTTTTTACCTGAATCAATACAGAGATTCTATTTTCAACCAAGACTGGAATAAAAATTAGAACGTTATGAGGTTATTAATGCAACTAAATCCTTTCAGATGGAAGGATTTACTTCTAAGTTCTAATTCAAGTTTCAGTTGGAGCACATTGCATTCATAAAGAAAAACAGCGAAACCTTCATAGCAACATTCAATAAACCTAAAGCTTCCCTGATGACACATTGGTGGAGTTTATTACTGAGCATCTGAACCTTAAATCCAGTGAGACGACCATCTTCAGTCGAGGCCAGTCAGAGAACTTCAAGACCTTCCATCGGCTGGACCAGATGTGGCATCATCTCCCTCTGAACATCTGGATGACAGGAGAAAAGACAGAAATCAAACACAGATCACAGAAATACAATGTATTCACTTTCATCATTTTATAAAAGTAGCATGAACTTTATTAAAACTTGACAACATCAGTAATGAAAGTAAATGTTTTTATCTTGTGTTGAAGTTAAATTTAAAGTCAATTTTAATGACAGTTTATCCTGAGAGGAGTGAGAATGGAGCTTTTCTTTCCTTTTTAGAATATTCCCTCAAAATATTCTGTTCATTATTGGCTTTAGAAGCATTTTTCTTTACTTATTTTTAGATACTTCAGACTGATACACTGCTGGTTTGCAGACAATTTCATGTACAATGACAATAAAGATCTTCTATTATAACATATTTCTCTAAAACAAGAACTGCAAACCTTCTCAACCATCTCTCAGTCTGCAAAATTCCAACTGCGACCAAGAATTATCTGATGTAGTTATTATTATAATCTTTACTGAACCAGCCCTGGAATTAATAAAAATCTGTATATGGACATGATTTTCTCTGATGGAACCACTATGGAAGCTGTAGTAATTATTAACTATCCTTTGAAGGGAAAGATTAGGTCTTCTTCAGGTGGATAAAAAAATGCTCTCCCTTAAAAAAAAAAAACAAAAAAAACTGCGTACAATAAAGTAAATCTCTTCTGCACTGCACACATACTACACTTTTGTATAACTCTGGATGTCAGAGTAAAGGCAGACAGATCCACCAATCAGCCACAACATTCTGACCACTGACAGCTGAAGAGAACAACATCCATCATCTTGTTCTAATGCAACGTTCTGCTGGGAAACCTTGACATTCATGTGGATGTTTGACATGTACCACCACCTAAACACTGCAGAACAAACAACCCCCTAGTCTCCATGGCAACAGCAGTCCTTGATGCCAGCTGCCTCCCTCAGCAGGACAAATTAAAACTGCTCAGGAGTGGTCCGAGGAACACGACAGAGCTAAGCTGTTCACCTGGGTTCCACACTCCCCACATCCAGATCTGATTGAGCATCTGTGGGATGGTCCAGGATCAGCCTGGTCTAGGTAGGACCCACCCTGCAACCCACAGGACCCACAGGATCCACAGGACATCCTCAGAGGTTCTGATGAACCACTGGATCAGAGGAGTTTTAGCAGCATAAAGGGACCAACACAGTATTAGTCAGGTGGTCAGAATGTTATACTGTTATATTGTCATGCTGATTATATGATCAGTAAATGTTACCATCAATTATAACGTCCACATTTATCAGGAAAAAAAACAAACTATCAGTTCATTCAGAAACTGTGGGGTTAAACCTAAAAACACAGACCTCAACAGCAGTTTGATTCAAAGCAGAACACCAGCTGGTTTTCACTAAAGAAGCTTTCAAAGCAACAATTAAATGACAGTTTTGTTCTCATTAAGTTCAGAGTCAGCCAAAATAATGTACACACATCAGGAAAAGAAAAACTTTTATAAATATTTCATTTGTATAAGTACTTCTACACATATAGATTCCTCTTTCTAAGTTTAATCAAATCACGATAACTCTGTGTCTTGTTGTACGATGTTTTCCCAACAGATGGCGCTACCCTCATGAATGGAGCATCAACAAGTCACGTCTACAACACAACAGAAATGTCTGGAAGCCAGTGGCCACCACTTTGAGCACCTCTTGTAATTGTAGAGGCCAAAGATAACTTTTATTAATCTCGTGGTGTCTCAATAAATTTGGTATTGAAATATTTATGCAAGTTTTTCTTTTCCTGATGTGTGTAAACATTATTTTGGCTGACTCCGTATAATGGGTTTCTGACAGGTCACCAGGCAACATCTTTTTATAATAATGACAAACATACCTGCATTCTACAGGAGTGATTTTCCTCATGTGCAGGTAAAGATGTGTGAGGAGCTTAGAGATGACAGGAGCAGGAGTCATCCTCACTAATTCAGCTTCCACCTAGAAACAGAAAGACCACAAACAAACACACTGATATACTCTCAAATGTTCAACCTCACAGCCTCAAAATATCTGTTTAGGAAGTGTTGTGTTCCTAAATTCTGCTGAAAGCATTGACAGACATTCTCTTACAAGGTTGTGTAAAAAGCAGCCTGTCCTCTGAGCTACTGAGAAATCTTCCTGAACAAAGTTTCTACGTGTAAATCAGCTCAACAAAAACTAAAGCCTCAGTCAGAGATAACAGCTATCGCAAGTTATAAACAACTTTCTTTGTTAACTCAAACTTTCTGCTTCAACCTCACATAAAAAGGGGAGTTTAACTCATCAGGTGACTGAAAATGAACGGCTTGTGCAGTTCTAGATCCAAAAGTAGGATGCCGCTTAGCTAGCTAACTTAGCCGCTTAGCTAGCTAACGCGTCCGGACCAACTGCTCAAACACGACAAAACACAACTCTTCACAAGTCGCTGACTTAACGTACAACAAAATAACGCTACAGGTTAGAAGTATTTATCTTCTTACCGTGTTTTACTCCAAAAACAAGATCAACAGCAGCCAGAGACGATACCAGACATGCCGACCATAGATATACAAAGACTAGATACGCTAGCGCGGGGTCTTCTATATTATCTATGGTCTGACCAATCACTGCTCTCTGGTTCCGCCCTCTGAGAATCTTGTTGTCGTTTGGTTCCACACTTGCTGATGACCACTTCCGGTCTCAGAAAATGAAAAAAACGGACCTTTTTTGTTTTCTGTCTCTTACTGATTTTACTTTCTTGTTATTCTAAATATAAAACGAAAGTCAAAGCACTTAAAAAAATGTATATCTCTTTTTGATAATGAAAAGGAAAAACGCCTTGTATTTAAATTTTAATTTTTGTATTTTAAAACGAAAATCAAATAACCACTCGTTTTTTGTTTTTCAATACCCGTTTCAGAACGGAAAATCCAATTACCAGATCCGTACACGGACCACGGACCATTGTAGGCTATAACTGGAGAAGTTAGGGCTGCAAATTGCATTACTGAGCAACAAAAGTCACTACAGGGGCTTTGTTTTGTAGTTGGATAATAGTAATAGTAGCTTATTATGTTGTGACAACGTTCCATAAAACCATCCTTCTAGCATGTAACCTATATCAAATGGAATTCCAGTGTAAAAGCATAAATACTGTTACTGCAGCTTTTTGTCCTTTATTTGGGTAGCATACGATTGTTTGAATTATTGGAGCACATCTTAAATCAATTTACTATTCAATTTTGAACCCCATGCAGCAGAATGAAAATAGTCTCCGACCATCCTCAGACCAACATTGTAAACCAGAGGATATCCATCATTGTTGTGTGGATAGTTGAGGCTGTTAGGTTTGGCCAGACTTGTGGAGTGCTGAAGGACATACTGTCTGTATTAAGCAAGTGTGATGTTGTTTCTAGCTCAGTAGGTTTCATAATATGTTCAGCTGTTTGCCGTGGCAGTTCGTTGGCCTTCCCTTTTACAACTACAAATTATAGTAATACAGACATTCGTTTAGCTAATGTTTTTTCCTTGCAAATCAAAGTATCAATCCAGATTTCTATGACATATGACATGGAAGTGACTCATCCCCTTTGGCGTGCCGTGTTTAAAAGCAGAAGACCACTAGCAGGATTAGCAAATGCTTGTGTGATCCATTGGAACATCATGTATTCAATGTTGTTTTCAAAGAAAATCCAGAGGGATTACATAGTGGATGGATGAACAGAAATCCTGTTGTGATCTCTGGCTGATTGTGAGGCTTTTCTGTCAAATCTCTGTACAAGTCACAGACCGGAGAGTACTCTGGAGCCTTGACAGTACTCTGCACTTTGTTAAGGTTCAATTTTGAGGCCTCAGTGTGTGAGAACGGTAGTCTGAGCTGTCATGTCTGTATCTCCCTTTTCGTTCTCAAAAGACTAATTTATGGTTCTTCTTCCCGACCGTGATGTGGTCAGTATTCCAGATGCTTGTGGATCTTTTCAAAGGCTAGGCTGTGTGTGTGTGTGTGTTGCACATTGGCAGACCTTGTGGTCGGTGGGTGAGTCTTAAACCTGGATCAGATGACTCATCCAAACTCAGTGTCTGTCTCTGGGTCCAGGGAATCTTTGTGCTTGTATTAGTATTATTAGTCTCTCAAATGCAGGGATCTAATCTTGGTCTAGTGGTGCACCAAGTGTTGGAAATGTTTGCATTTGCTTGAGTGGATGCTTTCATCCACGTCTGGAGTGGACTGAAACAAAATCTTGTGGCAGAGACATAAAATCGCTACTAACCTGATCAAATGCATACCTATTGTCAAACTGCTTTGGATTATCACCCACCAAAACCCCCTTAGGGTAAGACAGAACACCTTCGCTGCTGCCGTTACTTGGGTTCTGTTTCACTATCCAATTCTCCAAAAGCACCAACAATCCCTACGGATCCCTGCTCTTTTGTGTTTTCATTTACATATAAAGTTGCAGTGAATTTATTGAGTCTACACATGGCCTTTTACTCAAGCTGTGATTTATTACATATTCTCATGCTTCTTTATTCTCATTGCCTGCCAGCGTACTTTTTTTTGTATGTGTTTTCATCCATTTATCAAAGTCTTCTGCTAGAGGCGTCTGCTGCATGGATGGGATGCATCTGTAGAGCCTTATTAACTTGCCTCACCTTTTTTGGATTCACCCTTATTTAGTATGTATAGAAAACATTTTAAATAAAATCCTGCCATCATGCCACATAACAAGTCATCTTGTCATCTTAAACCAGATGTAACACAGTTTACACATTGGTATAATTTTCCCTTAGCAGTCAAACATGATCAGAAACCGGATGCTACTTGGATTTGTCTTCAAGTCAAAGCATTGTCATGTTACTGTCTTCCGTTGTTGGAAAGAGGAGATAAATATTTACGATGTTAAATGATGAGACTTTGGGATGAACTAGTCCTAAATTTTCAGATCCAGATAACAGTGACTGACATTTGTGTATAGCATGGCCTTTTGTATAAATGAGGAATGACTGTCTTGACTGTCTAAACTTTACACATTTAATCTTCACTTTTGCAGCTTGATTATGTCTTTCTTTTGCAAAATCAATCCTGAACAACCACTGAATAAAAGTAAGACTGTTATGTGTCCAGATAGCGTGTTTTCCTGAGCACCAGTGTCTTTCTCTTTTCTGATGTTCCCAATGACAAGAGAGCGTATGCAATCACTTTGTTCTGGCTGTATCTGTCTATTCAAATCTATATAATACGTCAGACAAAAAAAAATACACAATGAGGCACTATATATATGCATATATGTATTTCTTTTTGAACTTTTTAGCTTTTATGTGATAGGACAGTGAAGAGGCACAGGAAACTCAAGAGATAGTTGGAGAAAGACATGCACTAAATGGTCTGGTTGGCTTGGAATCGAACGGAGAATCAGGGCGTATTTACCCACATGGTATACACCCTAACCACCCATCAGGGGCTAGTCTATCACGCAAGTTTGATTAGAGTGGTGGTATGTTGTCAAGATATTATTTTCATAGAAACTAAACCCACAAGCATCATCCTTGTGCTTTTTCTGCTAGAGAAAAATGGACACACACCCTTATACAACAGTTGGTAGCCCATTGCATGCGCAGATGTATTTAGCTGATGTTTTCTGAAACTTATAATGTAATGACATAAACTTAAGCACTTGTTGCTTTTGTAACTTTCCTCCCCTCAATCACAAGCTCCAGATAATCCATTGCTCTTAACCTCTTGATACAAAACCTGTGTAGCAGTAGAAATAATATTGGATCATTTGATTTGGCAATAAAAGCTCTTTAAGGGTTCCTGTTATTTTATCAGCTCTCCGAGGGACAGTGTGCAGGAACAGGGTGGAGTAGGACTGAATGATGATGCCGTTACTAGCCAGTTGGGAGGGGAGTAGCTGCGCGATCGGCTCTGTTCAATAATCTCAAATGGATCTGTGACCACAGGAGGCTGGAGAATGTCTGTAGTGATGCCAGGAGAAGTTTGACGACGTTCAGCTGCTTCACACCTGCTTTTCTCTCCTCTCTCCTTTCCTTTGCCCCCCCCCCCCACCTCCCCATAATGTATCACATCTCCTAGTTGGCAAGTCATGTGTGAGAGGTCTTTTATTTGATTTCTTTTTTGTGCATGCATGTCATCGGCATTAGCTCCAGTCAGGCTCAGTTAAGGGCCACGGGCTCGTAGGTCATAACGGGGGAAATGACAAAGGACAGATTAATTGTCACAGAGTGAGTAACATTGGAAGTGTTTGGTTTTCGTCCTTTCCCAATCACCAAGATGACGCCGTTTCCCCTCATCAAAGACCAATGCTGCCAAGAGTCTGATGTCAGTTTCCCAGCAATGCAGTGCGAGGAGGAATTATTCAGGGGTCATGATACGTTAACTTAGGCTCTGCTGACTTGGAGCTCGATTGGACAGGCTGGAACATTAACAAGTTACATTTGTTCTGACTGAGTTTGTCTTGATTTGCTTGGGATGTTGAGAGTATTGAGATACAAAGAAGATGAATTCCTTGCACTTTTCACGGCAGAGCTGGGGTGAAATTCTCTGTGAGTCATAAGTGTTTTTGCCTTTGGCTGCACAAAATGCTTTCCATTTTCTGGGTTTCAGTTTTATGATTTTGAACAAAGAGTGACTGGATGTCCGTACCAGCTGTCGCAGAGTATTTTCTTCACTGTATCCACCCTAAGAACAGCTTAAGTCTATTTTTTTATTTAAGGGTATTTTCATCATAAGGCTGTTAATGTAATGTTTATCCAAAGTGAGTACCTCTGAAACCTCAGGAAGTTATTTGAACCACATGAATAAAGTTGACTCAAAAGAAAATTTTGTGTCAGAAGGGTACACAGCAGGTAGGCTACCTCAACCACTCAGTTTTGAGTGATATTGCAGCCACATAGTGCTTAGTCTCCTATTAAGCGGGGACCACAAAGATTTAGAGCAGTGGGTGAAAAAAATGCTACATTCTTGTAAAATTCTGCAACCCACAAGTATTATCTATACAATATGTACTGTAATGTAGGCCGGCAGGCACGCTTAATAGTAAATGATCTCACTGGTGTCAGCTCACGAGTGAAAATAAAAATAAAATGGATTTATTGGATTAGATGGAAACCACTTTTTGGTATCCAAAGCAGCGTTGAGCTAAATGGGTAGAAACATAATCACTAGTGGTAAAGAATGTATATAACAGGGATTGTGAGCTGTTACAGAGAGCATATCCATTATTCTCAAAGACATCATGTCCTATAAAATAGGAATTATGTAGGGGTCTGGACACTTCATCAGTTACAACCTTTGAAAAACTCCCTTTTAGCGAATGTCTGATGATGAGCTATTCATTTAGGATCTCATAGGTTAACATTAACAACCTTAAAGAGGCAGTTATCAAATTATTCATTCCTGGGACTGAATAGGAGCCATAAACTGTTTTTATTACCGCAAGATTGGTTCAAGATTCCTGTTGATGACTCCTGTGTACTGACTGTTCTGTTCTCTGTTCTCCTGTCCAGTGGTTCCCATTACAGGATCAGTGTTCTGAATTATCCTTTGTCTTGTGCGTCATGTCAGTGGAGCAGAAGCTGCATGTAGAATTCCCCTTTAAATTGCTTTTGATATTTATGTCACACTTTGGCTCATTGTAAAGAGAGACCAGTGAATGAATGAAGAGAAATCATTGATAACCGAGCATTTTCAGTGTTCCTCCATGATGTCACTGACAACTTAGCTCATAGTTGGAATTGGGTTTATGAATATAGCACGCTGAAGTTTAATAGTCTTTCAAGTCGAGGCCAAACAATGAGAGGTTTGGGGCTGATACTAGCTGCTCTGATATATTTCCATGAAGCTGAGAGGTGCTCGGGACCTGCCAAGAGTTTTGAGGGAGAAACTGAAGATGTGCAACTAGAGAAAAGAGAAAGGGGGGTTAAAATGTCTGTTGATTAATGTGTCTTGCCAGCAGCTGTGGTCTTTCTGCCTCAGATTGATGGGAGGTTGCAGAGAATGAAGACGTATGAGGAAGGTGAACTGTGCCATCCTTCCACAAGAGGGCACAGATGATGTTGCTGAATAAGGTTAACTAAGTTTTCCTGTGGAGTGCTTCTGATGATATGCCTAGTTGGTAGGGTCCTTGATGTTGCACTCCACTTCATTAGTTTCCTAAAATTTGGTGTAGTTATTGTATCTTTTGGTTTTTGACTAACAAGACAAGTAAATGTCAGTTTTGCTTAAGGAAATTGCCCATTTTTTGGAGATCCCCTGGCACTTCATAGATTTAATGAATGATAAAATGATTGTAGCACCATGGAAATAATTATTTGCATCCCTGTAACCTGCCAAGTGTCAAACAAGTTGAAACAGAACGGGTGGGGTTTGTTTTTTGCAGGACTTTTTGTATTTTCTTGAAGCAATTACTATCTTTCAGCATGACTTTATAGGCTGACAAAGCCGATTTAAGGCAAAGATGCATTATTAGTTTATTTGGTCCTTTGATGGTTGTTGAGATCCTCAGTTAATTAAAACTACTTAAGCAGTGGATTGCTCTTATAAAATTCCAGAAACTGTCCTTGTAGCTCCTCAGCTGGTCAACAGAAAACTGTATTTGTACTTGCAATCCACTGTTGTGAGTTTGTTTAGACATTGCCTGGAGAACACTTCATAAAGGTTTACACATCTGCAGTGTTTTTTTTTTTTTTCCTTTCTCAGGTCAGAGGTACCAGGTCTATCTGCTTTGCTGAGCAGGCTGTGCAGGAGGACTATGAAGTGATCATAATGATATCACCTACCCTTTAGTGCTGGATGTCAGATGCTGGTGTAGAAGAGCAGGCAGGGCTTGATTTACAGGAACATGTGGTCTGGACTGCTGTTTGTCCTTGCAGTTGGTGTGCTGTTACAGAACCTTCAACTCTTCAGATGGCCCCATATGGTGCAAAAGACATCTGAAGTTGTCTCACTGTGTGCAGAGTTTAGTTTGGAATGAGAAGCGGATTGAGTGGTTTCTTGTAGGGATGGGAATTTTTAACTGACTAGACATGTAAACCCAAGTGTCTTCCTAGCTGACGTCAAAAACTATAACCCTTGACACTAAAACTGGTGCTAGAGAATTTATATGTCCTTTTCAATAACATAAAACCATATTCTCACTCGTCATGTTTTTCACTGATGCATGTTGTTGGTTCTGTGTACTTCTGTCATCACTTAATGTCATTTCTCTGGTTTATGTTCTTCCTTTGGGGTAGCATAGTTAGAAACCTGACTTCTCCCCATGCTATGCTATTAGTCGTCTTTTCCCCATAAACCTAATTGATACCTAAGGCTAGTGGTGAAGTGTAAACAGACAGACAGCTGGTGAGACAGCCATGTGTCTTGGATGGAGCAGCCACCCAGCCCATAATGTAGTGCAGTTTGAATTGTTCACTCCCTCTTCTGTGGCTGTCAGGGCCGAACTGAGGCGAGGATACGACCACACAAAGGAAATATTTGTCCAATCTGTCCAAGCGAACTCCCCAATTGAAGACTGAACTTTCCCATCGCATCGCTCTGTGTCTGTGTGACATGTAATTGAAAGAGGAATAATGCTTTGAACTGAGCAGGAGGCAGCCTTTGAATCTGAAACAGTTGTGAAGTGTAATGACCACTGACAAATTATGCACCTGTTCCATTAAAGTTTGACTTGGTAGAAATTCAACATGTGAAAATGTACTTTTAATCTTTTTTTTTTGAATGATGATGAAGTTGAGTTTAGTATAAACAATAGCTTGGCAGCATTTTCAAAGCTCCTCTTCTGTCTTAACCAAACATTTGGAGTTACAAGAGGAATATGGAAAATATAAAGATATTGGCTCTAGATCATGCTTCCTTGCATTAAATATTTTATTTAAATACGCCACATTAAAGCATTTTTAACCTTTTTAAAAATAAGCCAAGTCTTTATGTCAGGACAATGATTACCATATGCAAACATCAAATATATCCTCGCTGCGCCATAGTTGAAGGCTTGCCATTTAAACACAATGCTTTTCAGAGTACTGTGGTCCATAGATCTCTCCACTGTTCAGAAAATGTCTTTCTTCCTGCCTGTATCTCCAGGCTGCTCAGAAAGCTTTTGCTTCCAATGTCACAAAGAACCAGGAAGTCTCGTTCTGTGTGTGACTACTAAAACTCTCAGTCCATGAGAGGGTTTTTGGATGTGCTGTCAAGAACTTTGATTCGTGTGTGTGTGTAGACTGCAATGGTTTGCCAGTGTGAAGTGAAAAGGGTTGCCAGGGTGGTGAAAGCATGCTGTTTGCTCATGTCCAGACCTGCAAAATGGATGGGGACACAGATGGGATTTCTCTCTGGTGGACTTTTCTTCAAGTCTAGCCTCTCTGTGTTTGGAGAGACATGGAAACCTCAGCTGGAATGGACAGGCATCTTATTGAATGAGGAAAGACTTAGGGCTTTCACCCAAGAAGGTATGAATAGGATGCGAGACAGGCAGAAAAAGCAGGGGGTTTTGTTCAGATGAGGTCAGTATAAAGCGAATGGTCCGTGCTGTCCACAATTGTTCTCTCCCTAATGACTTTGGCCCCGATAACACACTTTTAGATACACATAGTCATTACCTTCATTAGTATGTGTCCAGAGCATTTGGTGGATTGATGGGAAATGGTGGTCTGTACTGTAGTTGTGTGATGCAACTCAGGCGAGTGTGGGATTTGCCCTCTGAGGCTCCGTAGAGCTGCAGTACCATAAAACTTCAAAGCCTTGACTTAAGAAATCATCTGGGTTTGTTTCTCTCCATGCCGAGCACTTCTGCTTTTTTCCGGGAACAATGGAGAGAATCAGGGAACAGCAGCACATTTTCAAAAGGAAACAAAGTGCATCTCAAAAATCCCTTCCAAAAGGCACAGCTCTTGGCTTAATGTGGTCTTAGTATCTGCTGTTAATACCAATATCCTGCAATATGAGAGGTAGGGCTGAAACTGATTTTCCATGTCTGGTCTGCTGATGTTTCCCAGCACATGATTGTGTGTCTGAATTACCTTTTAACACTGCAGTGCATGGAAAAGGTACAAGTAACTATAATAGAACGATCATCAGCACGCCCCTTTACTAAAATTTCATCGTGGTCAACCAGAAATTCTGCAGTTTCAAGTTGTTGACAGCAAAAATGGGTAAATGTTTCCAAAACATAAGGTTCCTCATCCACCAAAGTAACTTGTTCCACATTTCTCTACAACAGTGTTTGTTGTCATTTGCTTGCTGATCACCCCTCATGGCTGAGATCAATTTACTAATCCAGGAGAGAAAATCTGTCTCTATTAGAAGGGGAAGATGACATATATTCCTGAAATACATTTTAAATGACATTCAACTAGCTGACTACCTGACTAGTCCAAGAGGTGTGATTACAGCTGTTTTAAGGCCTTTCTTTTGGAGTTGACTTCAATGGCCTTTGTATTGAAGTGTCTAGTCTGCAAATAATTCCCATTCACTGCTGGGGGTGAGCTGTTAAGGGGGTTCAAATTTCTCAGGATCTTGTCCTAAAGTGAGGGGAAAATTGGGGTGGGGGTGGAGGGAATCCCACATGCAGTTGTGACTTGCTGACAGGTGTAACACAACCAGAGGTGGAAGGTCAATAAAGTTTTCATGGCTATACAGGTCTGGAACTGCTTCTGGTAACACACTGGTTGGACAAGACGAGCAACTGATAGTGTTCCTGGTATCACTCCTACTGTGTGTTGTCTTTACAGGAGTCGTTTTATATTGTCGTTGAAATTATAAGTTCTCACCAACTGTCTTTTTTTTATTACATTCACTTTTTAATTCATTTATTTATTTAGAAATTTTATAACAACCAATGAAGTTTAACATTCTATTTACTCATATCTTCATGCACTTGTTTCAAGTGTCGTAAACATTATAGAAAATGAAAATACTTATTTCAGTAGATGAAGTTTCTGATCAGAATCCTTCAGACAAGCCCTGCCATTTGAGCACAAGGGAGCAGATGACAGAAATACTAGTACCTATCACAGCTGTTATAGAAATTGTAGTTCTTATCTTCTATTCTGAATCAATTCACAAATGCAAAAAAACTTTTTGTAAATAATGTTGATTGATTCAAAAATGTGGAAGTCATCAAGGCAAAGTGCAACACCTTGATGGAGAGCAGGACACATGCTAGAGTTGTATTTTAGTTAAACATCAACAGATGCACTTTTTGAATTAAATTATAGTTATGTAGCTTTTCAAGACAAAGGTTAAGTATCATGTGAATACCCCACAGCTCATCACTACATCACTAGTAACTTATTTGGCTAACCGAGACACGTCGAATTCTACAGAACTTGTTAAAATGATTTTTTTAATAAGACAGTTCTCTTTTCATCTTTTTTTGTACAAAGCTTCAACCACTTCTTGCAGGGCAAAGTGAAGCTATTATCCCTGCATAATAATGGCCTTCCCTGCCACGAATGTAACAGCAGAGGGGCTGTTCTCTTCCTGAGACATAACAACACCCACCCCCACTTCCCTCCTCTGACACACCTTTCTCTGCTTTTTTTTTGTCCGAGAAGGACCCTCAACAAAACCAGTTAGGTTAATTGTCAGTTTTTCCTCATTTGCCGTTCAGTAATTGAAGGGTTTACTACACAGTAACTGAAGCAAGAGACAAAATACAGTGCCCTTCTTAATTTTGATCCCAGTAAGAGTTGGAAATCAACCTTAAATTGGTTTAACACATCACACCAGGAGTCAGAACTGAATTAAATAATGAGCCTACTAAGGATTCCCAACTCCAGAAAACTGGAGGTTCCCAAATGCCAGTCTAATGTTGTTCAGATTTTGCAAAAACTATCATGTTGCCACAGTAACAGCAGTGTTGGTCACACATCTCTTCCCCCACCGTGACAAGCAATAACATACAGATGCACAAATGCATTCTTTCTTCAAAACCACACTTGACAGTAGAAGTGTCAGGAGCTCGACATGCATTAGAGCTAGTGGAACAGAACTTAGTTTCAGAAGCGCAGAGCGGGCACATTAACATCGGGTTAAACCAACATTGGGAATGGGAGCGAGCCAAGATCATTAGAGAGAGAGAAAGGGAGCTCTGGGCAGGGTCAGGTTACATGTTGTCAACCCCAGACCTGCCCCGAACCTGTCTGTCAGAGAGGAGAATGAGGAGGAGGAGGATGAAGAAAAGATTGATGAGTGACACGTTTTGACACACAGTCAATGGCCTCCATTCAGCTAGACACTGTTGGCCTGCTTTGGGGTTGTAGGAGAAGCTAATGAGAGCTGATGCTTGTTTAAGAGTCATTTGAAGTCACAAAATAATAAATGGGTAGTAAGTGTATTCTTTAGATTCTGTTGAAAATCACATTAGGGAAACCAAACTATATGACGCAGCTTTTTTTTGTCCAGTGACGCCGAAGTAGTATTGCAATACGGATCAACATTGTGTCTGTGATTTGTTACAGCGCTCTGCATTCAACACTGGGGTGTCTGTGGCCTGGATGTGACATCATGCAGGGAGGTGAACCCAGCGCTGGGTCAGGCCCTAATGAGACCCACAGAAGAGTCATTACAGTCACTGGGAGAAAGTCAGACTGTTGAGAGTAGCAAAAATACGGGTGGAGCAGACCTCTCCCCTCCTCCCCCTCATCCTCCCCGTCCTCCTCCTCCTCCTCCACCAGCTGGCTAACAGATGGGAGGACCTGTTGGCCGAGAGAGCGAAGGAGAAGACGGGAACGAAGGCAAGGAGAGGGCGGAAAAAAAATTCAGTGACAGATATATTGAATGATAAGCAAATTTGCGGATGCTCGGAATCAGAGCTCGTGGCGCAATTACACATCTCCCCCTCCCTCGATGTGAACAAGTGCGACAAGTGCGTGTGTGCGTAGGGGTGACATTTGGCCGGGGTCGCTGCTCGGGGTTATGCAATGTTAGCGTTTGGCGTGTTTGTTTATAAGGCTTGCGAAATGGAGGAAGTCAGATTGTGCGGGGGAAGGTGATGAGAATGTCAGAGGATGAGAGCGAGCGGGGAGCTGTACAAGGCTCTGGGTTGAAGATTGCGAGTGTGTGTGTTTGCATTAGTGGTGGAGGAGCGCTGCAGTCAGAATGATCTCTGTCCTGCTGTTATTTACCTTCGAGGCCTTTCGAAGAGGAAACCAGTGGGTGTGGCGGGATCAACAGGGACTTGTCCTCCTAGATTTATACAAACACCACCTCCTCAGATCGGCTGAGAGTTTTCTCTGTCCGTGTGTGTGTGTCTGTGTGTGTGTGTGCGCGCTGTGTGTGTTAATGACTACAAAATTTTTAAACTGTGTGCACAGGTGGGGACGATGGAAAAGGAAGCGGGGACCCAGTTTAACTACTGTTTTTGTAGGTTTCAATAGATATATTAAACCTGTTTTATGACATTTGATAAGTTCCGTAAAAAGTATAATAGGTGTATTGATAAACGATAAAAAAACAGCAGTTTTCTGTGAACAAGCTGTGAAGTAAAATCATGGACATGTTTAGCTTTTAGCACCAATGATAACATAGCAGAATACTTTCAATGTAATGGAATAGATTTGACGTTTTTATGTGTTTTTACACTTTTTTTTGGAATTCAATGACAAGTTTGAAGCAGCTGAAGAAACATTTTCTCACTAGCGTTGACAAAGCTATGCACTGAATCATTTTTTTTAAAAAAAATCTCTGCTGTTACTCTGTTAAACTAAAGCTGCTGTGGCTGATTAAGACGCCTCTAGCACATTGTTGGCATGTTTGGTTATGTTTCCTGTAAAACTCCGGTATCTCGGTTTCTGTCTGTGTTACAGCTGCAAGTGACAGTTGTTATATTCCCACTTGTAGGTCTTGTGTCATGATCACGAGGCTGAGTATAACTATTTAGCGTATTGGTATGGGAATGCTATGCACAAAAGCACAAGGAAGAGAGAACTAAGGGTTAGATTGTGAAGTAAGTTCAACATAACCAGGCTTTCTTTGTTTCTTTGCATTAGCTGGCTTGACAAAATCTAAAACTCCAGTCAGAGATAATGGATGTCATGATGGTAGTTATGAACTTTCTTTGTTAAGCAGGTTTTCTTCACCAGGCTCTGTGTGCACTCCCATAGAAGGGGGTTTTCACGAGTCATTGGACGTCTCTTTCACACAAAATGGACTCATGGCATGCTTGCTACTTCAGTCAAGAGGAACAGGTTCTGAGGGCTATGAAAAATATTAAAAATGATTATGGTAAAAAGCACTCATACTGTAAGTGAAGCAAGTAGTGGAAAGCTGTTAGTAGTGTCAACTAATGTCTTGCTTTTACCACTTGGTGAACTCTCAAAGCAGCCACTTATTTGTAATGTGACAGCTGCACATTAGAGCTCCTAAACTTAAAATTTCATACATTCATGCACTTTATGATACTCAAGAGGTGTAAATGGGTCTGACACTAACCCATAATGTGGAAAACACTTTAGTTTTTGGGCAAGTTGAAGTGAAATGAATTTTACTGATTGAATATTCTCCATGATGAAAACACCAACAGATTAATTTATTTATTTATTCATTTTTATAGCCAGCATTTAACACCACACCATAACACAGGTCAAGAGTTCAGCTTGTGTTCATTTCTTAAGAGGTTATAATGCATAAACCGAACCGTTTTTTTCTAGGTGACAATACCCCAATAAAACCATTCAAGATTTAGATGTTTAACAGTGACATGTAACTTAATGACTTAACACTCTGGTGATATTATTTCAGTTGTGTCCTGTTTTACAGTATTTCTTCATTTTTGTATTCCAGCTTGCCTGTTCCAAACAAAAGAAATTGCATTTGTTTTGTAGGTCCCGCACAGACACATCTTTGTGTGTCAAGAACAAAACAGAGTCATGAATCAGATGTGCTGAATTGTTTGACACAGTTGCAACTGGATCTTTAAACCGTTCATCATCCCAGACCTTAGGTTTTTAGCAATGAGATGTTAAATGAGGTTCTCTTCCTTTTGGAACATAATTGAGAAGTTACTGTTTCTCTGTGGCTTTTTAAGAACACAAATACATGTTGAGATACTCAACTTTCTGGGCTTTAGCCACTTTTCAGAGTTTTAGAAACAGTTGTGTCTTTCTCCTCAGTTCTGATGGAAAAATAAACGTGGGAGGGCACGCTATGCTGCACTGTGGGCCAGTGTCTTGGAACATGTTTTTAATATCAGCATGCTCTGCTCATCTTTGTTGGATATTTCAGGGAAACCCTGACACGGAAAGGCTTTCCTCCCTCAGCGCAAATCGGTTTTCTTTCCCACTGCTCTCCAAGTATTTTGGCGGCCAGTCCACCTCAGTAGGAGTGCACTGTACTGTTGTATGGGTGAGGAGATTTGGCCGGGACCACGGGTTGCAATGTTGTTTTGCATTGCAATCCTGTCTTAACAGTACCAGGTTGGTATGTAATAAACTTTAAAATTTAATGCAGTATGTCATTAAATGTTTTCTAGCCTCACCTGTTTGAAAAGACTGTTGAGGTCTACAGCAGCTCTTTCCTTGTACGTTTATCCATTACTTTGCTCAACATTTTTTTTATCACTTAACTGCTAGATTCAGTCTTTTTCATTGACTTCATCCCTACGAATCAGTTTCAGTCAGTCCGGCGGTAGTTTTTTTGTTGTTGTTGAATTCTTTAATGTATTTTCTTTTAATGTTTCTTTAACCAATATTGACCTTGACCCTCAGATGATCTTCATCAATTTCCTTTGTGAATAACGCCTCCTTCAGTGGCCATTTACATTCATTTACACTCTGCTACACTTTTACAACACTGTGAATGACAATCCCTGTCATTGCTGTATGTTAGTAAAAGCCCTCACTTCCTCTTTCCTGCCCTCTTCTCCACCTCCTACCTTGTTCTCTGTTGTACCTTCTTACAACCCAAGACTATAAAATGCTAATGCAGCAGTCTGTTGTCTCAGGGATCTCGGCAGCTGAAAGTAGATCTGACTTGGCTGGGGGACTTAGGGGAAGGTGAGGGACAGCTGCTCTTCACCACATTGACTGTGAGAAAATGGTCATCCCAGGACTCTCCTCCTCAGGGCTTTCCTGTTCTCTTTCCCTGTGTTTTATCCTGCTGGGAATGGAGCACAGGGCCATCCAGACTCATATCCCTGCCACAGAGCTGCTCCTGTTGTCGGCTTTTAGGGAATTTGTCCCAAAAGCTAGACGTCACCTGACCAATCTGAAATACCCATTGGAAACAGGCTGAATATAGCTCTGTGTTTCGAGGGTCAGACTTTTCTGCATCTTTCTTTATTGCTGTCTGCTCTAAAGGACATTCTTGGGGGGAAAAATGCCTCATTTAATAATGTGAGAAACATGCTTGACTTGAGGTTTTGAATACCTTGTTGAGCAGCCAGGAATGTTTATATGAGTGCTCTTTTATTCTCTGTAAAGCTCAGGCATAAAGATGGATGGCATCCTGTCGAGCTGATTGACCCACTGATGTGTGGCACTTAAATACCTCGCGCTAAATGTGTTGTTTGTTTTTTGGTCGGTCGCTACGTACTCACATTGGATTTATGTCTGTCTGAACAGTAGGTTTTGAAGCTATCCCCAGAGAATGTGCTAAAATAAACTGTTGTGCCCCTATGGATCCTTAGGGAGTGCCCATAAACCCAAATCCCTCTCACAACTGAAATCCCCTTGTCTCTTGTGAGTGGAAAATTGCAGGACATTCACTGAGCATTCAAGGGCTGGTTTTGTTAGGTGTTGAGTCTTTTACACTTTGTGATTGACCTCAATCCTCTGCTGAGGTTGAGGTTGTAGATGGTTGTCCATATGGATGCCTCTTTGTGTTATATTTCATCACATTCATCCGTTCACAACTGCTGTTATGTCTTTAGCCCCAATAAACATTTTAATTAGTCTAAGCTGGTGAGTTGTTGTAGGTGAGAATGTGGAAAATTCCTCAGTTTTCCTAATAATTCACCAAGCATCCGCAAGTTCACACAACTGCTGTTTGTGCTTAAATGAAAAAAGCTGGAAAACAGATGTAACATAAAGTGAACTGTTCAAAATTTGCAATTTGCATGCACGCTTAAGAGAGAAAGGCTAAAACTCCAGGTGTAAGTGAGTGTAAAGTGTTAACGTCTTTTGGCTGTGTGAGTGGAGATAGCGTCTAGGTAAAGAGGCTAAGACGTACTGATAAGATCAGGAGATGCCTGGAGTTATTGGAGTGCCTCTTTGTGGGCTGTCATTTCCTCTTTTACGTGTCTGCATTTAAAGACGTAATTGAATAACCTTTATTAGCCTGCTAGTTCTCAGCCTATGGCCTGTTTCCATCTACAGTCCATCACTTGTCTGGTTAAGTTTTGCTTTTGAGACAGGTATGCAGCTTGAAAAGTGTGCTTACAAACACAGAACAGTGGCTTCTAATGTTCTTTTATAGATGGAAAAATGCTTTTGTTGTATAGACAGTGCATTTTACAGTTTACTGCATAAATTTTGTCTAAAAAAAATTTAGATATTGTCTGTTTATCAAAATGAAGATATGACTGTAGGATAGAAAAGCTAAGTGTCATCCAAGTTTTCCCATCTGCTTTAAAATCAAAGTTGTCTGTAATCAGCATTTAATTCTTTGGTTGACCGTTTGGCCAGATGTTTTGGCACAGATTTGCGATTATGTTCAGCCGGGACATCTGAAATTAGTTTATCTGTGCTCCTTTTTAATAGAATTTTGGCATTTTATCATTTATTTAGAACCGACCGTACAGATAAAAACAGGAGACCTAGAGTAGGGCATGCAACAAATATCCCTGTCCAGAAGTGTAGTGAGTTCAAAGAAGATATATTTGTGTACATTCATATGACTTGATTTATGTTGCAGTTTTGTAAAAGGGACAAGACACTTTGAGATTCTTTTCTAAAAATGTGCCCTTCTGTTTACAGACTATACAAACAAAGATCCTGGAATTTTAGCCAGTCTTTGATGTAAATTGTCCTCTCTTCAGCAATTTTATGCTATCATTTAATAAATGACACTGAGGATGAGCACTAAGATATGCAGCAGCACATGATCCTGGTTTTCCTCAGCTGACAGCCTCTTTTAACATGGAAATAAGTCCAGACTCTGAGTGCTGGTATAATCCATCTGCTGACGTTGTTTTTACAACTTTATATAAAGGTCTCTGGCATTCATCTTGCAGACATAGATGCTTCCTAGTTGGCATGTTTTCTGTGTTTGCCTGATAAATAAAACAAGTTGGATTGAGCTTTAAATTGTCATTGTCAGTATATCTAAAGGGAGAAATAACTGTGTTTAACATAGGAGTGACTCTTACTACATAGGCAGGAAATCTTCTGTTGTTACTTTCATATATTTTAAAGCTACATTGTGCTTTGGAGCCCACAGAGAAACACATGGCAATAATATCACAGTCAGAGGAATGTATTTGCACATATGCTGCCTTTTTTCTCTGTTTTGAAGAATTTGTCTTCATGTTTGGTGAGAATATAGTTGTATTTCCCATTTTCACTTAAAATGGAAAAAATAAAGTTGCATAAGCAGTTGTACTTTATAGCCTAATAATGCCTATTTTACAGTCAAAATAAAATTTTCCCATTCACTATTTTAAGTGGAAACAGGCAAACTGTCACATCTGTAAAGAATAAGTGTTTGTATTTCCAATTGAAAGAGTTGCCTGTTAATTTTCTCTGAATCAAATACTATCTTGTTTATTCTACTAAGTGTTGCTGTTTATTGTACTAAGTGTTACAGTTGTGTTTTTATGTGTTTCAGTGCCCCTTATTTTATGTGTTGCAAGCATAGGATATCTCACCTGAGATTAGGGCTGGACCCGAATATCCGAATAGTCGGTCGTGACGGTGGTATCTGAATATTTATATTGAGATCCGAATATTCAGATTCCTCCCCATCGGACGATGTCTCGCGATCGGTATTCGTCTCGTCAATACAGTTACGATATGAACCGATCCTAATATTCGGCTTCCCCCAGGTCAGACCTTACAAACCGAACCAAATATTCGGACATTCATCATTAACTGCGGCTGAATATCCAGAGCCCAGAAACCGCTATTCAGGCCAGCCCTACCTGAGATCTTGTGTGACACATGAAAAGTAAAAATGACCTTTAAAAAAAAAAAAAAATTCTATTTCAACACAGAAAAATCTCAGGTGGTGCTTATGAGATGCTCTACTCACTCTACAGGTAACTCAGGCATCCTTTTACCCCTGTTGTTAGGGAATGAGCCAGTCAGTGCCATGTGATCAATACGTTTTCCTTTCCCCTTTCAAGTCAATGATGGTACCTAAATGGGTCCTCCAGCCTTGGCTCGTCTGGCCTTTCTCCCAGCCCACTAATCAGGGACCCTTGTGTATGCTTGTCTGGTTCTTTCACAGCCAGCCAGAGAGTTCTTCTAATTTATGAGTCATTTCCTAAAGAAAACATGCTGCCTCAGCAAGTCCTGATATAAGAATACCTATGGGTGGGACACTTTAACCGAGATTTGATTGCTTGGAAGATGGAGGGCTTAGTGGAAGAGATGGCAGGAAAGAAAAAGAAGAAATGATGTCTGATGGGAGAAAAGAAGGATTTATGAAGCACACATATGACACCAGTGAACATCTGGAATGATGGCAGAGGGGAGAATAAAGGATTAGATGAAGGCAGACAGAAGGAGAGAGAAAGCTTGAGAGATGAAAAAGGGAAGGTGGGAAGTGATGCATGACATAGCAAAGGTTAGCATTCAGAGGTGGTGGCAGTCGTACTGGTACTTGAGGAAAAGGAAGTCTGAGGATCATTAGGATTCATCCTCATGCATGGATGGATGTACAAAAGCCTTCAAATATTTAGAAAGATATATCTGTCTAGACGGTTTGTTGGTGGACCAACCAGCTGACAGACTGTCGTTACAGACTTCCCTGCTCTATATTTATCCTGCTAGTCTGATGTTTTTAAAAAAAGTGTTTATATTGAGAAAATTTTATTCCATGGATTTCAAAAACACTGGAAAAATTTCTACATATTAGAGCAAAAATATGGCCAGTACAACAAGATGCTATGAACTGTTATTAAGACACCTGTGGTCTTTTAAGTGCACGGTCTTCATCAGCACTTCAGACTAGTGATTTCATAATTCAGCACTTTCATCTGTATTTTTAAAAAAAAAGTAATTCCTGACAAAACATTTTTAAAATTGTGCTTCCTTGCTTCTGATGCACTCGCCTCTCGATAACAGTTCTGTGCAGTGTTCTACCTGGAGCACCTTCTGATTAGTTACACATAATGAGGAAGAAATCTATCACCACTGAAGCATAAATATAAAAAAAAGTTCTCTTGCGTTAAACATAAAAAACATAAAAAAAACACAAAGAATTTCAGTGAAGTCTTGTGTTGAAGTTTGTGTTACTTATTTGTGTTTTACTGCAAATCTGTCCATCGCCTTAATGCAAACATTGTTTTGGTAGTCCCTTCATTCTATTAATGTAATAGCATGTCTTCTTATTTACTGTGTTATTAGAATTTTTTTAAAAGCAAAGAGTTAATACTTGGAGCTCTCTATTTCTAGTATTCAAGCTAAACTGACCCCCATTACTGCTGGTCTTTTTTCAAGAAATAATTTATTGCAGCGTAATAGATTGATGTGGGAAACATTAGACATGTACGAAACGTACAAATCATATGTCAGTGCAGACAGCCTATTATCTGTTAACCACCTCAAACAATACAAATAAAGGCTGTTTTTTCCTTTCTTGTGGCATTGTGACTCCTGCCTCTTAAGCCTGTCCTCTTTTTCTCATTTACTGTCCAAATCCATCTCACTTGTGTAAATCTGTGTCTCTTAAGCCAGGCAGCCTTTCACTCATTTTGTATCCAAAGGCTATAAAAATAAACATTTCCAAGCACCAACACCGCGTCTGTTCTCTCTTAGCCACGAGTTATGCATTGGGTGTTTGAGGCTGAGCCATATTAACTGTCAGGAGTGAGGCGGCCGTATATATAACCAGGTGTGTTCAATTTCCAGCTTTTTTATTTATTTGTGAGATTGTCATGGTTCTTTTAGTGCAGTTGGGTCCAAAGAAATACAGGAGCTAGTGGTAACTTGGTCGTTCTGAAATTAGCTGATTTATTGGTGGACTCCATCAAATGTTTGCTACATTTGTTTGATTTTTGTTTGGTCTCTGCGAAATTCACCTCTGTTTTTTGTTTTGTCTTCTTTCTCTTTCATTTTAAGTTTACTCTTCAACTTACAGTCTGTCAGTGCAATCCTTATTCAATGATATATAATATCAGTCACTTATCAAATAACTTTGTACATGATGATGAGTTTCCTTTCCTCATGGTTCACAGCTTGATTAAGCCAAGTGGTTCTGATTTCATTGTGAATTTATTGGCAAACACTTCACAGTGTAAACGTTTCAGATAGATTACAGCAACAAAGATTGTACCTATAAATAAACAGCGTATCCTCAGTTTAATGTCGGCATTAATTAAAAGTCTAGATTCTCCAAGCTTTGCACACACAATGCTGTTTCAAATTTGCCGTTGTTTATAAGTTGTGTAGATCAAGTGACTGCTACAGCTTGTCCACTTAACTCAATCTAGCAAATGAGTTTTGGCAGACAGTTAGTTTTGGAAACCCTGTCAGGGAAAGAGAAATCCATGTCCTGTTATGCCTCAGTTTTAGTGATAAACGTCTGTGTTGCGCAGAACTCATCCCTGCCGTCATGAGTGAATGAATGAATGAATGGTAGAGCTGAGTCTCTGTGTCCTCACTTGGACAGGCGGCGCATCCAGATGTTTCTGCAGGGCTTATTAAACAGTGAGCACATTGTCATAGAAGCAGTAAATTCTGCGAGCGGGAAGACGGGAAATGATCTTTTCAGATGGCAGATGTCTGTGGAGTAGTTTTCAGTTTACACCACAATTCTGAGAAGCGCTCCCATTGTACCACTTTGTTCTTCAGTTGCGGTCTTGTTTCAAACCTGGAATAACAGGTGTTTTTCATTGATGTTGTTTTTAACACAGTCTTTTAGTTTGCCGCCTGTCAGCTACTGTCCTCCTGCAAGGAATTATGGTCTGGGATTCGTGGCTTTTTAATCTCACCTATATATATATATATATATATATATATATATATATATATATATATATATATATATATATATATATATATATATATATATATATATATATATATATCATAGAATAGAAAAATGCAAAAAAGAAGAAAACAATGTGTTGACTCTTGTTTAATCACATTCCATCATTCTGCGAATTGTGAAAGTTGCCAAAATGATCAATTTTGTTGCATGCAAAACGCACTTCATACCTCCCTGCATCTTTTGGCGATGTCTGTGCCCAAGATGTACTTTCACTCCCAGGATTATTGCAAAGGCTGCCTCTCATTTTTAAAGGCTCAGTTGCAGAACCGCAGCAAAAGTGGTGTTAAAAGTTGGCACTCTCTCATAAAGCAGCTTGAAGCAGGACAGCCACAAAAGCCTTCAAGGACATTGCTTTAGCGGCGTCAAAAGTCCACTCAATTTTCTGCACAGTGAGCTGAGCTGGCGTGGCTTTTCAGATGGGAATTTTAAACAAAGTCTTCTGGTAACGGATAAGGACTAATGTACTGATGATGACAGATGTAGATGTTAAGGTGGTACTAGGTTCATATATCAGCCTGTTTATGGGGTTGGAGAACATGCAGAAGAGTGGGTCATTGAGTTTATCAAGCGGGAACCTCCCATCACAGATGGTTCATTTAATGGCACCTGACATCTTCTAAACCTCCCCCCCCCCAGACAAATCAAAGACCACATGTACACACATACTGCTCTCTTTCACTCTTTTTGGAACATTGAGTTGTTAATGCTTAGTGATGTTGGTATTATTAGACAGAAATCTGAGTTTTGAAAGGTTGGAAAAAAAGGCAAAAATACTCTCCTGAAATTAAAGCTGCAGTGAAGTATTGTTTGTCCTCCAAGGGAGCAGTGAGGCCCCAAAACAAATTTAGAAATACAGCAGTGACAGCTCAACTTGCACTATTAAGTTGGCTCACATATTAAAAAACAGCTTTGTTATGCTTTACCTGCTTGGAAAAGTAACTGCTATTCTGGATCATTTATTCCTTCTTTGATTTAACTACAAGACGCTACATAGACTGTTAAACCATAAACATTGTTGATGATCTTTTATGCACAAATTTTGTTGATTTGATTGATTTCTACTTTTTGGTTCTGTTTGCCAAGTGTATTTAACCTATTAATACTATTTATTATAGTTTTTTTAAAGGATGTCATTCTATTTTTAGATTTTTACTTCAAATTTGTTTGTATCTTGCTGCAGTTTTGTGTAGAGGATTCTTTAAACAAATTGCCCAATGGAATTGATGAAGTTGTTTGCATTGTATTGTATGCCAGTGTATTGCAACTGCCTTCCCAGACACACATTTGTTATCACCTGATAATTAAATCCAGTGTTTACTCCATTTGTAGCTGTGATTTAGTCCACCAGCTCTTGTGAAGCAATATTTAAGGCCTGAGGTTGCTACATTTTCTTGATTTCTTTGACACTGCTGAAAATGAATTGTTTCGACTCATTTCTACCACATTCTGGTTGTGACTTAAAACCGTCAGCATGAAGAGCTGTGTCAGCTCAGAGCTGAGACACAGCTTAAAAAAGTTTCCAGAGAAGCTTCCAAGAAAAAAAAGAACAAAGAGGAAAATTTTAGCAATGAGAGATAATTTGTGTGCAAACTTGTCATGGAAGATCTAATGATCCAATTTCATCAATTTATCCAAATCAGGAGGCCAAGATTACAGTACAAAACAGAATATAGAGTGCTAGAAGTCAAAATTCAAAAGTCAGAGGAGCTTATGATTAAAGAAACATTCAGCAGTTTGGGATACATCTTGCCTAAGACATGAGAAAGAAATGGAGACGATATTCTTCTTTTTCAGCTAAAGCCAATTTCTAAAGGCGAGTTGTCGGTAAAGAAGACCATTTATTCAACTGCGAGGCAACACAGATATAAATTAGAGGAAATGGTTGACATTTTTTTGCAAATTTCCACTTATCCACAATTGATGACCAGCACCCAGATAGTAATTCAAAAAGAGGAATCCCAGACAAGGAGGACAGAAGCACGTTCTGTTTTTCTTAACAATACTGGCATTTCCCCCCATAACTTCCCATAGACACTTCCTAACCTCGGGGATGGTTTTCACATGAGTGAGAGGGAGTAAGAGTTTGACATTCAGTCCCTCAGCTAAGGCCCATAGAGCTTTTCAAATGCTGGCAGAACAAGGTTGCTGCTTGTCTCAGAATCTCAGTACCATAAATCAGTAGGCAAACTGGACTTGGAATCAAACCATAAACCAGTAACTGTTTCAATAGATATCCAGAGTAGAGATGTCCAATTTAAACAGCCTTTACTAATATGCCAATATGTCAAACGTTTGACTGCAATGTACCAAGAGACCACTAAATAAAGTCACTTAAGCAGTAACATCACTATTTGTTACTGCATTGACTTTCTGGCTTGCTGTAGTGTATTTGCTGGGTGGTCATGCATCATTTGCTTTAGATGACATGTTCAAAGAAGCAGATGGACGCCAAGTTTGTTGTTGATTTATTGCTTTTGACATCCAGTGGTCTTTTGTAAGGGAAAAATATGTCCTGTATATATTTTTTGGTGTTTCATGTGCTGGTGGTCCATACTGAACCTCCTCTAAAAGTTAAAACCATGCATCTTCTTCAATTACTGTAAACTGAAATGGAGATAGTTTTGTTGGTAAATAATCTTTAGGTCTTTTGGTAAAACGTCACAGTCTGCGCATTAGTGTTGTGTATTCTGAGAGCTAAAGTCAACATTGAGATGAAGAATATAAGTATTTAAAAACCTGAACAGCTTTCATGTTGCATTGTGTAAGGGTAAAATATCCTGCTGCAGAAAACATTCCAATATTATAAAATTCTATGTAGCGGGATGATGCAGCATGGATGCAGGAGGGACAGTCATTGCTCGGGGTGTTGGTGTGTTGGTGTTCTGTCATGGCACTGTGAAGATGGTCACATTGTTTTCAGTGGGTATCATCAGACCACAAAAGGGAGGTGGGAGATAGGGTGAATATATTTAGTCGGTTTGTTGAAAATGAAGGTGACTGTGTGTCATGACTAATGTCAGACATTTTTCCACTGTCCTGCCTATTACTCAATGGCATTTGAATTCTTCAGTGTGTGATGTAAACTTACTATAAATGCCGTTATGTTTAAAGCCGTAGTCTAAATGATTTATACACTCATTAATGATAACCCAAAATACTCACCACATCACACGCATTTAAGTTCAGCTGCTTGTACGCAATGACGTCATATATCAAACAGTGTGGGCCGCCGCGCTCCTAATGATGTGGTGGGAACGGTATCTTCTACAACATCAATGAGGCGATAGGGAGTTTGATTAACGATCTGGAAGAGACACAAGTAGCAGATGGAATGCTGACTTCATGTTTTTGGTGAGCTTGTTAAGTGCAACAGCTCTGGGGCCTGTGCTTATCGTAATGTGTGGCTAATGGGGCTGTCATTAGAACAAGCACTTTGTACGAGATAAGTAGTGCGATCACTTCTAACTGTCTTGAGACAAGTCTGTGGTGGTCTCTGGTGCATTATCTGTAGACAGATTCTTGATATTAGTTGTTTTTCAAAGGAAATTTTTTAATCAGGGTGGTTGCATCTCATTGCATCTGTTCTTTGTTGCTAGGATTTTACATCAGAGGTATCCCCCTGTATGTATAAGTTAAAGTAAAAACCTACATTAAGTGTTTTGGTAAGGTGTTGTTCTACAACGTGCTACCAGAACAGCTTCAGTATACCCTGGCATTGATCCTATAACTCTCTGGAACTCTGCTGGAAGGTTTGAACACCATTATTCCAAAGATATTCCCCCATTTGGTGTTATGTTGGTGGCGATGGAGAGCACTGTCTAACACATTAATCTGAACTCTCCAAATTACAAAGCTGCAAAGGCCGTAGCTAAAGACTGGCATCATTTTCATATTCATCAAACCATGCAGTGACCCCTTGTGCTCTATCGATGGAGGACTTTGTCATCCTGGATGAGGCCACTCCCATTAGGAGAGATTTTCTTTTTTTAACACTGGGAACAACTTTGTCTTGATTTGCAGTGATCCTTCCCTCTAAGGGATAAGTGGACCCAAATTGTGCCCGTGAAATGCGATTTCCTTGCTGTAGGAGTCAAAGGTTCAGGTTTTTCCTACACATATATATTGTAGATATATATTTTCCCTGTGTGTGATCTTCAAACAAATAGTTATTGACTTTGACATTTGCTGTAGAGAATGGGTCTTCTTAATGGAGACATCAAAGACCTATTTAAAAATAAGAGTAATTGCTGTAAATTGATCTATCAGTGTGTGTTGTCTGATAGGGCAGGGGTCCTGAGGATGGCATTAGGAGCCATTATTGTTTTCCAGATGGAAACCAGGCCTCCCTCTGGCGCTCTGGATGGTTGCTGTGTGTAGCACACTGATTAGGACTGCCACCACAGGGACCTAAAGGAGCCTTGTTGGACTCACATGGAACCTTTAGAAAGGAGCTGCTACAACGGAAGTAAATCACATGAACATCAGTGAGGCAAAGTCAAAGTGAAATTTTGTAATGGTTGTCAAATTGAAGGTAAAAGAACAGCAGTGAATCAGTCTTGGCGTGCTTCATTAAAGATGAATCAACCTCCGCCTA
Organism: Amphiprion ocellaris; assembly: GCF_022539595.1. Classification (NCBI taxonomy): domain Eukaryota; kingdom Metazoa; phylum Chordata; class Actinopteri; family Pomacentridae; genus Amphiprion; species Amphiprion ocellaris. The sequence continues at coordinate 14,823,722 of NC_072787.1, read as the reverse complement.
AATCTCCTGCATTACATAAATACGGTTAGACAGTGTTTGGTTCTCATTCCCCATGACTGCATGGAGGATAAAATCCTCACAAAATGTCCAGCAGATGCACTGTGTTTTTGTGGATCAAAGGGCCAGAGAACAAGCATAGCAATGTCATGCCTACTGTGTTTCACATCTGGGCTTGAAGATGTCAGTCATGTGTGGCCACTAGCCATGAACTGGATGTTTCAGCCTTCACTCTTTATTGTAGGCATTCCATTGTGACTTGCAGCTAATGCTGTTATAGGCAGATTAAATTTCATAAACTGGGATTGTTTTACAAATCTGAGGATTTTATTGCACTTGTACTGAACTCTGGATCGTAATATGAATAAATGAGGTGCTGGATTCATTGTACTATTGGGAAATGTGGATTCCCTCCCTGAAAAATTTGCAGTGGTGTAGGTCAGCATCCCTTTGGTATGATGTATGGATTGGGCCTCTTCAAATAGGAAATTAATTGGTGAGAGCCAAATCCAGTTTTGGACTATATTCTACTTCTTAGTAATCCTCATCAGCTTGTGTTTCTGCTTTATGGGGGATTTCTTTGCCCCGGTATATCTTGGTATGTTCAGTAAAAAAAAAAAAAAAAAAAAAAGAAACTGCTGTCCTCTCCAACCACGGATGAGGATTTAAGACCAACCTGTGGCTATGAAGTCCTATGTGAAGGTCTAGTGAGAAGAAGATGACAGTTGGGCAATTTTCAGATTTAGATCAACAAATGAAACACTTTTGGCTTCATTACATCAGTTTGTGGGTAATGAATTAATTCATTAATTTGTGAGCTAAACAGATTGATGATATTACAGCCACAGCTTTGTGACTTGTGTGGTTGAGTTGTTATGCTCCAATGAACTGGCAGATGTGAATTATTACTTTGGTTGGCATTGAACTTTCAAAAGGCAATTTAAGTTAAAGTGTTTCTTAACACCAGTGAGGGTTGATGTGTGTGTGCGTGCATGTGTGTGTGTGTGTGTGTGTGTGTGTGTGTGTGTGTGTGTGTGTGTGTGTGTGTGTGTGTGTATGCACCATGCATCATTGTAAATAAGTAAAACTGGTTTCCTGGTCCTGCCCTGCTGTTCCTCCTCTCCTGGGCTCAGGTTGCAGCTCCCAGATGGTTCCTTAATCTGTAGGTCTCACTCAGGTCAGCTCTAGCGGAGCCAGGTAACATGAGCCAAAGTCATAACTCTACCATCCTCCAAAATGCATCCATGGAGACCGAGACAGATGACTTTAATGTCTTCACTTCTTCTTAAAACCAAGCCACATGGAGCTTAGTGAGCTTTGATCGAGGGGTAGACTAACTGAAACCTATTATGTACAAGACCTGCCGCTGTGTGCCGAAATATATCTTGCTGTGTGCTTTTGATGACAAAGCATCCAACCTGGACTTAGTGGAAAAGAGCTTGAACATGATAGCGGTCAAGTTACCTAAGACGTCACCTCATGCGGTGTTTAAACACCTCATCATTTTCCATTCACTCCAAGCGACTTTATATCTCCGTCCTGTATAATATGTAGGCATTTCACATAGTGTAAGACTTTCACTGCTTTCCACAGCTGGACCAGACTGCTCTGAAACACTGCTTGTGAAAGTCATCCCAAGAAACTACAGCATACTCTTGAGGGTTTGATCCCCAGCCAGATAAGGAACTGCATGATGAGGCTGGGTAACCCCCCTCCTAACCTTGGAAGAGAACAACCACAGCAGGTCCTGAGCCTGGACTGTGATAAAGTGCCTCCCTCTTGGAGTTCTCCCATTTCCTGTTATGCGTGATGTCTAATAATTTCCATGCACTGATATCAATTGACTTGACAGGGTTTGGATGTGTTGTTGCAGAGTTACAGCTGGAAAGCCTTTTTTTTCAGGCCAACCTGAAGGGTGTGAAGGAGCAGCTGACTCACAATTTCACATTTCAGCTTTAAGTGTTTTGAAATTAGCCCCTGAAATGAAGAGTTTTTCAATCTGTCTGAATCTGTTGAATTTGCCCCTTTTTCACTTCCCTTCTATTTCTGACTATTGTCTTTGTTTTACCATTTAGATATTTAATGCTATTGGTAATCACACATTTTCCTATATTAGGGGTCAAGACCCTGCAAGATAAACACAGCATTATTGATGATTTGAGCTGCAGGATAATTAGTGTTTTTGCTATATGAGTATGACCTTCACTTTAGTCAAAAATAAATGGATCCTTATCCTCTCAGCCTCCCTCTGGATGCTGTAAAACACCTCTTAAGATAAAATTTTAGTGCACAGGGTATGCTTTCACCAACACAGAAACCACAAATGCCAGCTATTGGTGCGAGAACAGGGTCTTGTTGTTCAGAAAGCCGCTTCAACGCCTCAACATTTTTAACTCTTTTATGGTTGCTTTTTGAGTAGACGCAATCTGTCTCAGTAAATGGGGAGAAAAAAACTGTCATAAACGCATTGTGAAAAGTATTGAAGTTGATGTTTATAAGAAGGTGCAGACGTTTGTGCTTGTCAACATGTGTTTTCTTTTTTCCACTGACCCTCAAAGGATTTCAGTCATCTTAATGAAACCAATTTTCATATAAAGACGCCTTTTAGCTTTGGCTCCTCGCATGAAGGCAGTAGCATTTAGGATGCAGCCATTGCGAGGAGACCTGGCCTTTGAAGTAGCCTCTGGTTATTTTTCTGCTTGACAGATCAGAGCAACTGTGCAGAAATCAAAAGGGAAGTTCCCTGCCGCCCCAGGTAAATGGTAACCCAGGACTGAGCCGGCGCATTTTGAAAGCTAATATGGCCACTGCTGAGTTGGGGCCATCTGGACAATTTGCCCTCCGTCCAAATCCTTGAAAATGTGATGCTTAATAGAGTAAGATTGTGTGCGGCTCTTGTGAGCAGATTTGTGCCAGGAGAATATCATATGACTCATCAGAAAATACTGCTGCACACCTCAGAATGAGTAAGACAGGCCTGTGTCTGAGATGAGGTTTGGTACTGGCGAGGTGTTGACTAAGGCTATCCAGGCATGTCTGACGAGTCTCCGCTTCTTTTGGAGGAGTGCAGGGGCATGGAAAAAGTTTAGAAAATTCTTGAGACTCTAAAGATCCTATATGGCACCTGGTGGAGTTCATTTTCTCTGTGGGAACAGTAGGTATTGAGGGATGAGACACGGTCAATTTAGCTAAGTGAGATGCGCCTCCCCACCACAGACTATCTGTTCTCTTAACCGAGCCAATGGGTGGGTGGAGAACAAGGTTTCCACAACACTTGCATTTCATTTTTCAGTTCCCCTCGGAGGTTTCAAGACATGCTCTGGGGTTAAGAACAAAATCACGGAGAGCTGTTACACCACAGCTGATGCCTGGTCAAGTCTGATTCTCATTGAGATCTTGAGTGAAGGAGGGGGTTTACTAGGAAAGCTCAGAGTTGCAAACAATCCCACATTGGTGCTGGACCCCACCATGATTATAGATGATATACAGACACACACAAACGAAACAAAGTCATAAATATATAAACAATAATGTTATACATATTTGAAAAGTATTATTAAAGCTCCTGATGATTTTATGTATTTTGTAGCCCCCCCTTGTGTGGCCCACATGTGGTTAGTTTTCATGACACTGGGGTAACCAGATGGCCATACACTGCATTATTTTTTATATTCATTACAGGAGTAGGATCAGCAACAGCTTTTTGCATGCAACTTCAGATGAAGAAAACATTTTTGCTCAAAGAAATGTGAAATAGAAATAAAGGATTCCATGTTATTTCAGACAATAGACATTCCACGTTTGTAGAAAAACCTATTCTGTATTACAGTAATAACTAATGACAGTTAGTTATCCTTCTTCACAATGTACACTTCTTCATACATACAAACATGAACACAGCCACTATTGCACAAGTGGAAGGTGTTTTTCTGTGCATTTGCAACAAGATTTCTGTGAAGTAGTGGTACGACCTTCTCTGTCTGAGATTACAAATAGAGAGATAGTCCCACATGTATGATCCTTCATCTGCCCGTTAGGTTCCATCCCTGGGGCGATGTAGGGGAAAGAGAATATTATTATCACTGCAAAGCTGGAGAAAATCATTTCAGTAGAGTCTGGATATATGATGCATATGTTTCTTTTTTGGAAAATTGGTTGAGGAAGTTGCTTATAGTGAGTAGTGGTGTGAGAGGAAGAAGAAGCGTGTTTACTGTAAATGATGTAGGAGAGATATTGGCCTTCATTCTTACTCTGGCAGCTTTGTTCTGTCAAAGTAATAAAGAGCATGTTTTGAAACTGTTGATACTGTGAAAAATTCTTAGTCTGTCTGCCCATGTTCCAAATATGAAGTATAATTCGTTCAAGTATATGATAAATTATATTTGTGTATATGTGTGGTCCCACCGCAAATAGGCCTTCAAACCGTTTTGGTGTCTGACCAATGAAAATACTAAGTGTCACATGCAGCAACCACTGTACAGCTGCATATGCTTCTTATAACCATCAATGAAAAATCTATTTTTCGTTGTTTTTTTCTTCTGAAAATCCTATATTTCTCCAGTATAGGATAGGTACATAACTCAGAGAATACATTTATGTGCAGTGTGTACAGCAAAATTGCACATATTTAACTCTTGAGGCCCTCAAACTCTTTTTTATTTTCTTTAAACAACTGCCAAAGTTACACCATTTATCATATTGTAAAATCAGTGAAAAATGTTGCTTTTTGAAATATTTCATCAAAATCACTTCACTTGAAAACAATCAAATATTAACGATTTGCAGTAACACGATTCTGTAAAAAACTAAAAATTCGTTTAAAAAAAAAAAAAAAAAAACAAAACTTAAAATTCTGCACTTTTTAGCACAACCATGAAGCCAATAGTGACTCAGCTGTCACCAACAGTCACATGAGTAAAATTTAGGGACTTTTCTTTGCTGTACTGGACTGAATTGCATTGCTATGTTTATACAGCGCTGATAGAAGACCCGTGGAAACATATTAGACATGTAATTAGTGAAATATCTGTAGTAAAGTCACAATTTTTTTCCAGTATTTGTAACATTTGGGAGATGCTTGTACATATTAAGTCCATTTTTTTGGGAAAAATAAATAATCAAAGAACTGTAACTTTTTTTTAGGTGCAGGACTGTATATTGCAGTAAACATGAGCCAACAGTAGGTAAAAATGTGACAGGAGCAAAAAACGCAAAGAGGCAGCTTGAAGTTCAGAGAGTTAAAATGTGTATGTATGTACTTATTTTAATAGGATAAAATTAAATGTTAATTTGATAGCACTTTAACAGACAACGCTCTGTAAAAGGCATTTTTTGCTGCGTGCGTGATGCCATTACGGAAGTGTTGTTCTTTCGCCAGGTTGTTTTTCTAGACCAGTGGTGGAGATGATTTAGTGTTATTTCAATACTGCAGCTTGTGGCCCTGCTGGGCTCAGGGAAGCTGGGAGGTCTTGGAGGAAAGAAAAGGGGTTAGAAGAGGATGTGTGCAGAGGTTGATTTATCTGCAGTCTGAGCTTAACCTGAGCTTCCCTTTACCCCCAGACCTCTCAGCTCCCAAGGATAAGACCCACAACACTAGTCAAGGTGACTGATGTGGGGAAATAACTTTAAAGTGTCAGTTTCTCATTAGCTATTATATTTGATGTGTGGCCTCTGTCAGTGGAAAAAACCAAACTGAAAATATGCAAAATTACATTTTTTTTCCAGATTTAACTCCTATGGTTTTTGTATGAAAATATCATGTTTTTCTTTCTTTGCTGTAAAAATGACTAAACACAAAGGTTGTACCATTACAGTGCATTTACCCAGGACTGTGCACAGATCTGTGATATGCAATAGATAAGGCCTTTATTTTTGGAGGAAAAAGTCCACCGTAGGGTTTGGTTCACACGGCACTGGGGGCTGATATCTGATATCCTTCTGCTATCCAGTGGATGGCCAGAACAAACTTGCTAATAATGATTGGTATGTGTTAAAGACTGAGCCCAGTGCTGATGCTGATGTGGGACAAAAAAAATGCTGCAGATAGTCTCTGCAGCACATTTGCAAAGATTAAGCTTGAACACTCTCATACCATCTCATCAAAAAAAAAAAGAAACTGCCTGGTCATTTTTTCCATTGATGAGGTCCATTTTATAGGAAATTAGGGGGTCATTGTAAGTATTGCTGCTGTGTTATACTGTTGCTAACATTAAGGGGATGTGGGGCTTTTATACTTCAATATGTTTTGCATTAAGTCTGAGCATGTTTGCCTCCCTCAGGGAGATAGCATGTTAGCAGATAGCAATTTTTTCCTGAAGCTCAAGTTTTTGCGTGTATACTCTCTGTGTGTTTGAAGGGTGGGAACAAATCAACTGAGGATGATATGTTGTTTTTATTCAGAGAGCCTTTAAAATCAACTTTAACTGTTTTGTAATGCCTCAATGCGGAGGCGGGGGGAAAAACCCTGAGATGGTTTTGTAATAAAAAAAATCTTTACAAAAAAAGGTGGGAGAGCAGAAAATGAAAAATTGACTGTTACCTTTACTATATGTCCTTTGGTTTTGGCACAGTTGTGTCTGTGGATTGTAGGCTTGGTTTCTGTCTTGCTGTTAATAATGTAATGGTCACTTCTGGCTCCTTCTGCACTATTTCATCTCAGACACACTGCCAGCATGGATATTTGGTGGTCCTACTAATAAACAATGACAGAAGTTTACTCTCCTCTGCGTGTGTGTGAGTGACCTGGACAAAACCAACTTGGCTCTGTTTGAACAGAGTAGGATAAAGGCTCATACATTTTAATATATTACCCCCATGTCAAGCAAGAGGGAGCAAACACAATGCCGTGGGGAGAAAAGCTATTTGGTAATAAGAATCAGCTTCAGAAGCACTACTTTAAAAAAAGAAGAGTGCTGCCATGTATTTGTGTACACAAAACTAGATTTGAGAGAGAAGGGTTGCCAGGGTAGGCTTTCAGCCTCCACTTTTTCTGTTATTGTCCTTTAGAAGAACAAATGGACATCTGGAGATGAGGAGTTGCTCCTTTACATTTGGTGACATTTTCGCTGAGGCATTTTACCAGCTTCAGTTTCAAATTCTTTAAGAGCACCAGTTAAATTTAAGCCAATTCTATCAATTTTCAACCCAGTCTCTACAAGATTACGTTCCTATATAAACAAATTTCATTCTCAATTAGGTTTTGACAAAAACATCTACATTGCTCCTTTTCAGCCAGTCGATCATATATTAGATAGGGGCGACTTGTCACCCAGGAAATAGGGTCCAGGCTTCAAACATGAAGTAAAAGGGTCATATTTTAACTCAAACCACGGTATTTTTCTTAACCCTAACCAACTTATTTTGGTGAATAACTCTAACCAGATTTCTAACTCGCAAAAATGTCAAACACAGCATGATATATATCTAACCCTAACCATGCAGTTTGGTGTCTCAAGCTAACTAGAAAACTTGAAGTAAACAGTAAGAAAAAACAAAACTTAAATCGGAGACTGATGGTCTTTTGTTCATTGTAAGATGCAAAACCTGGTCTTCTCGATAACAGTCCGGTTTCTGGTCTGTGGCTTTTTCAAACTGGCCGCCTTGCATTTGATATCACAGGTGTCAAATTACATTTATTTCCCAAGGAAATATCCTTTACCGCAAAGTGTAGTTGAGAATGCTGCTTCGTTGTAGCATAATTTTGTAGAGACAGGCTTGTCAGTTAGCTAGATTAATAGAAGTGAGTTAAATGAGATGATAAACCAGCCCCTCATCGATTTCTTCCATCAGAACATGACTGCAGCATTTGCCTTCATTCCATTTGTACTGAAGAGGAGTCTATCAGACAAGAGAGATTTAGTGAGAGTCCGTGACTAAAGTGTCATACCCTTCTAATCCCAGGCCTCTCTGAATCATCCAGCCCAGGTTAAAGGTCATGTATCCTGCCCGTTGGTCTGACAACATACCATATTGTCGGGGTCAGTTTATCGGGGAGCAACAACAGGGTGGTTAGGTGAAACAGGACGTTTCCTCCAAGTCTTGCTGTGGAACATTAAGTAATGCCACAAAGCCGCTACATTGTTGAGGGATTATCACTCTGATTGTGGGCCTTATTTGTTCTATTTATAGCTGCAAATAGTGGCATTTGTGCTCCTTTCCAGATGGCTTTCATGGCTAAGGCTTGCATGCCCTTGACAATTGACTCCAAAAGTTTGGCTTGTGTACAGCACACTGGCACCGTACACACATCTCAGCCAAGCGCTCTATTTGCCTGCTGTGTGCCTGTGAGTAATTTGGAGTACAGCGACCTTGTCTGTCAAATGTAGTGCAAAAGGGCTCAATTTGAGGTGTTTTATATTCTGGGATACATATATGAAGTCTTAATTGTGGTAGTGAAGACATTGAAGTCTGAAAGCCCTTTGACTTCCTGTTGATCCAGATTCCTGCATTTTCTGTGCCAGCAGCCTAGTTTTCTTTGACTTGGATGTCGAACTTGAGGTTGAGATTTCGATTTGGCCGGTGATGCGAGAGGACCAGCTTGCTGTTTGACGTGGAACACTATTGTGCAATGTCATGACAGGAGACGCCAAGAGCATAGGGTTCATATGGCAAACTTGGTGTGATGTGGAAAGTGCACAGAGCACGTTTTATAGGCAATTTCTGTCACACTTTTTGACTCTACATACTTGTGGCTGAGCTGAGTAACTCTTTCTCCAAAATGGGATTTAGACGACCTCCCCAAACAGAATGATCTGACCGTATTTGTCAATAAGTTTGCTGTATGTGGCTGGATTATACATCTGCTTGCAAAAGATTTAAAAAGCATTGATCTCTTTTGCAGCCGGTGATCCCAGCTTACCTGTAGCCAAAAGTCTCAGTTGATTAAAGCTGTCATCTCCTTAATCCTCACTGGCCATTACATTTCACAGGACAGGAATCTATTAGCTTGATCAGCCTCATGCTATGAACTGATTATATGCACACTTTTGGGAAATCAGAAAGCATGACAATGAATAACTTGATTTCACATGATGCACTAGAATGATAAAAGAGATAAAAAAAATTTGACTGTAATAGAAACATAATATAAAAAGAGTTTCCTTATTTTATTACAAGCTGCTTTTAAAGTAATAAATGAGAAGAATACTTGTCTTTATTGCCTACTAAAAACCTGTCACTTTATATCCGTTGTTCGTTTAACAAACATGGAAAGGATTAGACAAGTGCAGAAAACTTTTTCACAGCTGCTACGTTTTTACCCCCCAAGGTATGTTTATCTAAGCTATAGGCGGTAATATTTATGACTATTTTTAATTCAGGCAACGCATGTTTTGATTTCACCATGTGCTGGAGTGTTGTACAGTATGTGGCAAGGGCCCCATAAAGCCTTCAACATGTTTTATCCCTTTCTTTCTTACGTGTATGGTTTCAGCATGTCTGACACCAAGCTAAACACATTCATAACCATATAAAAGGAGACACTATTTTTCCACTTTTTCAGGGAATTCAAATTGAACCCGTATATTGAGTTCAGCTGCAGGTTTGTTGAGTTCAGCTGTTGAATTTGAAATGTGAGATTTCTGAACATGTCTTGTACGGTGTCTGTTATGACTATGACACCATTGCTTTAGGTTAGTATACCAGTCATTATTATGCTATAGGAAAATGCTACATATAGTTGTTTTTTTGTTTTTTTTTTAACTTGCAAAAATAGAGTTGTGGATTTATAGGTATAAGGAGCTAGACATGTACGGTTATGATCTAAATCCTTCTACCTCCCACCAACTTTATTCTTCACTGCACCAGCTTTCGTCATGAACGTCTGTACTTTGGATCCTTTGGCCATCTGGACCCAGACAGGGACAGGAAATGAAGAATGGGGAATTAAGAGGGGTTCTTCTTAGGATATGAAAGCTTGAAACAGAAAGCTGAGCACCCCTTTTCACAGTTTCAGCAGTTTCACTTTTTTAATATCTTCCCTTCTGTCTTTCCTTTGCCCATTCTTTCCTTCCTTTTGTCTTTTCTGTTTTTATTCAAGGGCTTGGAGATATTTTATTTATTGTAATTTTTATTATTGCCAATTTAAAGTAGTTCCCAGTGCATTTATGTAAATGAATGACAAATTAAATGTATGCACAGTGTATAGTAAATAACTGTTCAATGACCAATAGTGCACCATGTGAGATACTATTGTGATAATTATTACTATATTAAATTTGACTGTGGTTCCCTGATCTGCTTTCTTCTACCATTTCATCCATATTTTTTCTTGCTTTCTCTCTTTTTGTCCCTGCTTTAATCCCTTTCCTTCCATCTTTCTTGTTATTGTGAAAGTTGTTTTGGCATGCTTCTGTCACATTAGATTGTACAAGTGCTGCTCTTTGTAGTTCAATGATTATTTGGTAGTAAATGGAAGCGGGGAAAACACATACTACATTTTTTTTGTCATGTTTCTGCCTTTACTTTTCACATCCGCAGTTAAGATTTAGGAATGCCTTTGTGAAAATATGACCTGTGTGCACCTCTTTAATGTTATCAAACCCATTTGATCCAATTAGATGCATATAAAATCTAAAAAATAAAATGAAGAGATTTAACAGAAGTAGCTCAAAAGGCTACATATACAAGAGTGCTTTTTTGACTGAAGTATTCACAAGACGATGCCCATTTTCTCCATTTTGGCCTTGTCATGGTAGCAGAGATTCCATGCCCCAAGAGGGAAGATAAGCACTTACTAGGAGGATATTCTGAATTCCTGTACTGTTTTTCTCCCCTCTAATGTCCCTCTCTGTGCTGGAGTGCCTTCACTGAATCTACTTCATATCCGAGTCATTTTTGCAAGAACAAAGATCACATAAACAAAAGTTAAGGATGGAGTTCAGTGAGTTTATATCATACATGTCGTCACTTGCATTAAATATTTCACTCTAACATTCTGTTCCCTATATATTTTAATTTCCTATCGCTTATTTCCCCTCGTCTTGTTATTGTTTTCTCTCTATGTGATTTGAGCTGTACAACAATGAACAGCATAGGAACCCCTTCATTTCTCTTATGCATATTAAAGCTCACATGCACTCACACTCACACACAGTGAAAGGCAGCTTGGCACTTGGTCAAGGGATCCCTGCTAAAAACCGGTCCTGGACAAGGGAGCTGATCGCCAGCCAAGCAGGACAGTTACAAAGTGGTGCACGGGAGGCCCCACCATATTTGCAGAGATCTAAAGCCTCTTTCTCTAGTGCTTTGTTTGCATTTTGTTCACTGCAGCAGCTGAACAGTACACAGAAAAGCCTTTTCTTACCCTTCCTCTGTCCATACTCTTTTCACTTTTTTTTGACTCGGCTGCTTTCTGACAGTCGATTCAGTTCCTGTATACGAAAGGAAATTATGTGCTTAATTGGATTATTGGGGGTTTTCTTCAAATGAGTCTTCCCCCACCCACGCAGCCCCTTGACTCTCAGGTCTCCTTTGGGATGGGCAGTCTGGTACATGTTTCCAGACTCCACAGTCTCCTGGATGAGCGTGAACTGAAAACCTGTGTCTGCAAGTTAATACTATTAAGTCATAGTATTTATAATATATATAATTAGATATTCATGATTCATGCTGGTGCTGCACTTCTTCTGTCTGCCTCACTCACACACACTGTCTCATAATAAAACAATGTGAAAATTACTGCTGTGGAGGCATGAAAGCAGGTCTAGCTGTCAGACATCTCTGCTGGCCATCACCTTCAACGTGCTACTTGGCCCAGTTTTATAGAGACACAACAGTGTCCAAGTGTACGCAGGCATCAATGGAATTTGCACCTGTTTGAGACCAAGCTCCTTTGGACTTCTCTCTTGAAAGCTGCTCCTCTGGCTCCTTCTGCGAAATGTACATTTGTGGAAAATAAAATGGATGACTTCAGGATGGTGATATGGAAATAGTTAAATAGATCTCAGAAGGGCAAAGTAATCAAAAAGAGTACATGGGGAAAGGGCAGAGTGTATGATGAGAGAGTCCAAGAGTATAAAAGAAGCTGGATGAGGGAGCTTAGCGAAGGGGAGGGTCCTGCTCTTGTACCTATTCTCATACAAATGATCTCTTACGCTGTGTGGCCCTTCAGTGGGTCATAAACATCCCAGTGGTTGAGCCGTTCATGTTACTGATTTTCTCCTAGCGAGAGGAAGCAGAGTCCAGGGCACAGATTAAAAGGCTTCTCTTCCCACCCGCGTGCGAATCACAAATCACATGGAGCCTCTCTGCTTCCCCTTGCCCAGGAAACCAACAAACACCCTGTTAAAAGCCGCAGCCACATCCCTGCATTTTCATCTTCCCTGCCACAGAAAACATAGTTTGTATTCTAATTAAACTAGCATGTGTACCAAGTTTGCCATGTGGACGCCAGTGCTGCAGTGGATGTCTATTAACTCGTCAGTTTAGTTCTTTTGCCTCTTTATGGTGCCTTTTTTCCCCCTTGTGAATAGCATTTAGTTTGCTGGTGGCTGTGAGGAGCCGAGCCGATAGTTCATGGCACTGTTGTGTAGCGCTGCATCATTAAGCTACATTATCCTCTAACCTGGTCTGCTTTGTTCTCGCAATATTCTGCTGACAAATGAAATTTCTGTCCTTATCGTGGCCTGGGGCGAGTTAAGGCTTCTAAGGGGATAATTGAATGGCCTATCTGCCCAACGCAAATCCTAATTCTCCCTCTCAACAGGCCACAGGCGGCATGCTTGATGGGATTATTTTCAACCAGGCATTTTGAACGTTGTAGCATACATAGCCCTTCCTTCCCACGTACTGCTTTCCCCATTTCTCCTTGTTCCTTGCCTTTCACCTTCTCGCCTGAGAGGATTAGTAAGTCAGGCTTCCGGAAATGGAGCACCACTCTGTGAGGATGAGACTTCCAAAAGCTTCTCAGAGACAGGAAGGAGCTGGACACTGGCTTTATGACAACAATTACGGCTTTCTCTCCGTGTCTTTTCGGGGTCAAAGTTGGTTGAAGTTAACAAAGAGTTGGCCTGTTTTTCACAGAGAATATCAGTGTAAACAAACACTTTTGGATCAGATTTTTCTGTTACCCAAGAGACTGTTTGGAGTCTGTGGAGACGGGGGGTATGAAGGGAAATGATTATTTGTTGAATGCATTATTGTTCGGTGGTGTGGAGACTGCTGATTTGTGGCTACAGAGGAACTCTTTTCACGGGGTCAATGATATGCATTACAAATGTGTTTTTTTTTCTCTTTATCTCAAATAAAAATGCTTTAAAGCAGAAACCATTCTTAGTTGAGATTTAAATGGAGCCTTGTCTTACTGACAATTCGAGCAAAAGGGTTCAAAGTCAGTTTCATGCTGAAATTAACTGAAACAGGCCTAGTTTGTATACAAAATCACTACCTCTCTTTTTAGACAAATGTGTATGAATATACTGAAGCAAAATTACCACAACAGCAGAATTAGCTAAGCTTAACATTTACTAAGTGATGAGAATACCTTAACTGTTAAAGCAATTAGGAAGAGAGCATTGAATTAAGAGGCAATGTCAAACCCAGACGACAAACAATCAGAAATAGCAAGAATTTTCTGACTTTAATATAGATTTTACAACTTGTAGAAATGTTTTTGTTGAGAAAAGTCTATGAAGAAGTATAACAAGTGGGTTGTGATTGAATTGTATTTGGTGAAAAGTGTATATAGAAGAACATAAGAACTCACTCAACAGATGTTCAGTATAGAATGATGCACAGAGATTTCTTTGTGACCGAAGGTGGCCTGATCACATACCCAGATGTTTTGACTGAAGTTGTAAATTGAACTGGTGTCATATTTAGTAAGGATGAAAAAAGAATGACTATCTGCTTCTTCTTGGAAAACCTTTGTAATTAGTCAGCAGCCCAATGAGTATCTGAGGCAAGAAATACTAATTCTTGATTTATACATGGATAAATCAATGCATTTCAACTCCCCATACCCATGTATAGTGCTCTCTACACCCTGATAAAGTTGAAACTAATTGATTTATTCACATATTAACAAAGATTTCTTTGTGATTAAAAGCTTACATTCCCACTGCCAAGCAATACCAGGGACTTCCATTAATAACAAGTGGGAAAGTCGTGATTTTTTCATCTTTACTGACTGCTGGCTCTAACCCTGAATAGCGCTTGATTTTGTATTTTCTTCACTTTTAATCTAACAGCTTTATTTCTCTTGACCAAGTGCAGAACTCCCTATTTTTTTCTTAAGGTACCAGACATATGCTTTTTTTCTCCTTTCTTAATGCTTGCATATTCAAGAGTAACTCAGTGCTGCTGCTTCAGAATGTGATAATGGATTAGTGGCATTTTGATTTCCTACCACTTTTACTGCAGTTGATCTTCCAAATATTCCCAACCCCCCTTGGCTGCTCTTTGTAGTGTTTTGCTCAGTTTACTGTTCTTGTCTGACAAGACTTACAAAAAGCACCAACCAAACCCAAAAACTACAAATGGAATTCAGTGTCAAAGGTCCCTGGGGCTTTGTCTATCCTGGTCACTACACGACCACCATTGTCTTAGCTGTCAGAATGTCTTTCATCTCACTTGTACCCGGGGAGAGTGATCAGTATCTCTCCACTGTATCTGTCTCATACTTTCATGGCTTACAGCACTGGTTCCCAGCTGTTTGCCCATTTACTGAACCTCGAGGCTACCCCAAATCATTTCCGTCATCCTGAGATTCACCAGATCTGGGGAGTGATAGGATTGGTTTGTCTTACTATCTGTTCCTAACTTTGCAGAAGCTCTTGGAAAGTCCTAATCCTGCTTTGAAATGGCTCTGTGGGTGGTCTGTGAGAGTTGTGCAATTAGCACTATCATTTCTCTAACCATTAAAATACAGTAAGTTTGAAAAAGCTATAAAGAATAAGAGGTGTTATTAGTGTGTATTTCAATATTTGTATTGTGGACTGGGAGATTTAGTGAGGGTGTCTATGGATTTTGAAGACATTGGCTTCCATATTTGCAGCACAATATTTAAAGGCTTTATAAGTAAGGATAACTAGTGTGAGTCAGAGAATTACAGTTAATGTTATCTGGATGCACTAAGCTTTTTTAATAACCAGTAATAAGGCAATATAGGGAGCATTGCATTTTGAACTAGATATGCAGAAATTAGAAAGTATTTCTGCCTTTTTATACTTACTAGTGGTACAACTTCTCATTTGATGTTTTGTATAAAAATCTATCTTGTATTTTCCCAAGAACAAAAATGATCAAATGAAGTCAATCATAGTTTGGAGAAGCTGGATAAACGTGATTGCAACCAAAAGCCATTGGGACTTGTCCAGACGACCTTTCAATAAAGGATAATCACTTCTGTTGTCATGTAACGAGAAAGTAACAGAAATTCTAACTGCTCACAACTAATGACATTCAGGGTAATACTTTGATGGTAATAGGCCGTAGGAGTAGATTATTTTGGAAGACAGTGTTACACTCTTGGCACTGATGGGTGGTGGCTGTAAACATCTACCAAAGAGAAGACAACATGTGCCACCATGCTGGTGAGAGAGATCTAAATCCTATCATCATTACCTAACACTTGATCTCAGGCTAGTGTAAATAAGCTCAGTATATGTTAGTGTATTCCTTTTGTCTGTGGCACTACCTGCTAGCTGCTCAGCAGGGGGGGTTTCAAGAATAGGTGTCAGCGTTGATGTTTATTGGAGCAACTGCTGGAATCCTTTTAAGTTACCACAGCTTAGTAATAGTAAAAGGTAGTGATAGGTAATCTGTCATTCAGTGTTTTGTTTATTGTGTGTAAATTAAAGACAAACCACATTTACATCCACATATCATTTTGAAGACTAATAGCACAGTGAAGCTCTTTACAAAGTGGAAACTTCCACAGTATCCACCATTTACCTATATTTGGTAGCTGAGTTTTCAAATAGCATTACTTAACTTGCATACTGACAAAGAAATACACAATCAAAACTCTCTAGAAACAAACTAATGCTTTCTGCAAGTACAAAAAATAGTATTAATGTATTATTTGTATTACTGATTAATTTAGAGTTTGACATATATTTTTTTTTACTATGTTAGGTTTTATTGATACTGGTATTATTATTTATGCCCTCTGCAATATGTAAGACTGCTGCCTTCATGAGTCTGTTAAAGTGATATTTTTGTCAAAACCTGGATTGCATTTATCATTGGTGAGTCTTATTATTCTGACCTGTTTCAATCTGTCGTCACTGAAGTAATGTTTTATTTTGATAGACATTTCAGTTTGTAGTAGATGTGAAATTGTAGTGAAAAATGATGTTTTGACAGAAAACTATCTGTTGCTCTGTGTGATGTTTTTGGACCAATGTTAATGCTGTAATATGGGGAAAAAAAGTCTTCTCTAAATCACTTTACAGCACTACAAGTACTGTTCCTTGTGCATGCCTGTCTGTTAATGTGACAGAATTAAGTTCAAAGTTGTGCTATGACTTTTACGGAAAAATTACCAAAAAGATCATTCAGACATGACACTGACATGTTCAGTTGTCGTCAGATTAACGGACATGAGTGCATATCTCTCAAAAGGCTTCATTGGCATTGTAGTGTATCTTTAATCCTATCAGTATTCTTCCTTAATTTGGTGGAATTAAAATGTCTTAATGAGCAATTTGACTAAATATGAAGTGGAACTTAAAAAATGAATGTTAAACCAGCAAAGCTGACATATAAGTAGAGATACCAGCACCAAATATTCCTGAGCTCGTCACTACCGCTGTTCTGAGTCTGACCAATTCTGTAGCAATAACTGTTTCAGACTAGTCTTCACTCCATATCGCTAATTAGCTCTATTAGGAATATCATGATTGTGACAAATGCTGCCATGTGTCTTAGCATGGGTGTGTGATTTTCATGCGTGTTATGTCGCATACATGTAGTAGAAGGGCACATGCATGGCACAGCAGGAGTGTTGGGAGAAATCCTGCCACATGCGAGTTCAGCTGTCACTGAACCACAGAAGCCCCCCCTCTTCGTCCTCCATTTCCTAGTTTCTACCTCTAGTTTTTTCTTTAATCTTCCCCTACATTGTCCCTCTGTCCTGTATCCTCCTATGTTTCGTTTTTATCTGTAGTCCAGTACTGTGCGTGTCACCTTCTGCTTTCTGTCTGTATCCCACCGATCGTCTCCTACACTTCTACATTAAAGTGAGAGGTTAGAATGGCAGCGACCATGTGTCTGGCATTTAAAATACTGCATAGCACAACACAGTGTCACCCCCACATCATGGCCGTATCCCCCAGCTTCAGTCTTAGCAGTCCATGCTGGCACAGAAACAGGATCGCAGCTATGACACCCCTATGTATCTCATTCAGTCCCAGAGAATGGGGCTAGTGAACCGAGGAGCCCCCCAACACTGGCCTCTGCCTGCACCTGCAGACCCAACTGATGGCTGGGAAGTTGGAAGGAAAGGGGGGAAGTGAGTCTGAGGTCAAAGCAGACTTGGATTCAGGAGAAGAGTAAAGTTTGCACAAGCGACAAAAATGGGATAAGAGATGAGGTACGGAATCAGAGAGATCACATGCAAGGAAAATGGTCATTTTAAAGTTAGTTAATGTGCTAGATATCCACTGAGATGGGCTTGGTGAGTTCTCTGTGAAGTAAGGATGGGGAGAGTGAATAGGGGTTACCAGAGAACCACTGGCCCCCCCGCAGGTCATTCAGTCATTCATAAGATGAGGCCGTTTTATAGACCTCCCTCCACCCTTGCTTTGTTGCTGTTGTGTCCGTCAGCGGAAGTGAAAATGGAAAATGGAGATTAATGGTAGTCATGCGAAATGGAGGGTGTGTGTTTGCATAAACGAGATCACCAGTTTCCAGCTCTTAAAAATGTGAATGGGACTGCATAAGGCTGGAGATGTTTTCCTCACAGAAGCTCAGCCAGATAACTGTTTTTTCTGTCTGCACAGATTTAAGATGTTTACAGATGTGCTCAGGTTCGGGAAAAAACAACCCCTCTCCCCTAGCGGGGCAACCATCTTTAATCCAGTAAAGAGCACGGGGATTTGGTCGCCCCTGGCCTGCCTGAAGGCCCTTTGGAAACCTCTCGGCCGTGAGAATGGGGGCTTGGGGTTGGAGGTGTGGGCTGGGATGTGTGTAGCCATGCAGGAGGGGCTGGGGACAGTCTTTGTGAATTTAGTTAATCTAATTTGAGCTCTTTCCCCCTAAGGCCCTTACTCTCTCTCTCTCACCACTGCCCCTGTTTTAAACATCAGTCCAAGCTGAGGAAAGTTTCATGTGTCCCTGGTGAAAATAGACCTTGTTTAGCTTAATGTAAACCTGAGGGGGACGTAAGTGGTTGCATCCACTGAGGAAAACGGACGATGTCTCTTCTGCTG
Organism: Amphiprion ocellaris; assembly: GCF_022539595.1. Lineage (NCBI taxonomy): Eukaryota > Metazoa > Chordata > Actinopteri > Pomacentridae > Amphiprion > Amphiprion ocellaris. The sequence continues at coordinate 14,805,354 of NC_072787.1, read as the reverse complement.
CTTTTGTGTGGTAGAATCAAATTAAACTGTAAAGCTGATACGCATGTGGAATATCACATCATAACGTGAGCCGTTCAATTAAGAATAAACCAAAATAAAAGGTTTTACATATACAAAGTAAGGTTTATAATCAAACAGAGACTAAGCTCAGTTGGAGAATGAACAGTCAAAGTCTTCATTAATACCCGTCTTGACACTTAAAACAGAGGCCATTGTGTTTAATGCTGCCCACTGAATGTAAATGAATTACTTAGAAGCGTTTCTTTGGCGTTTCACACCTCTGATTAACTCATGGTGATGCTGTTGGATATCAAATGGGTATTACCTCATTAGGGTGTGCCTTTGAAGTTGCTCCTGAATATCATCAAGGTCTCGTAATCCTTTTTTAATGGATCAGTGAGTAGGACAGTGGTTCAACGAAATGATTAATGTGACAGCCTTTCTCACCTAATGTTCCTTGTGTTTTGCATGAATGGGTTGAAAATTGGTTGATTCGTTTAGGAAATGCGGTTGAAATGGTGTTAATGTAGAAGGACTGATAGTTAATGACACGTTTGCTTTATCAATACGCTGCGATCTAGCTGTAAACCCCCACAGACCCACTCTTATCTGGACTTCTTTTCCTCTTCTCTTTTTTCTCTTTATCTTACTCTTTCCTTAGCTTTGTAATTTTAGTGCCTTCCCCTCTGCCCTCCTTTTTAACTTAAGGCAATAGGTGGTGAAGGGCAGGAATGTAGCTGGGGGACTGTAAGGATTTATCACACTAAGGTGTGAGTTCTGCAGCTTGTGCTTCTGTGCCTGCAGATGTAACAGTTTAGTACCAACAGCATTCCCACCACGGAGCCAATACAGAATTTTATTGCTTTTTTTAAAGTTTTATTCTTTAGACCACATACTCAGTGGCTGCAGGGAGAGGACTGGGAGGAAAGAGCTCAGAGACTGAGGGGAAAGTGTGAGTTTTCAGTCTGGGATTTGTGTGAGGATTTTCAAGTCAGTAACATCAGCAGTAATGCAATATCAAACATGCAAACACTGTAGTATTTCTCCATCATCTCCACTTTTGGCATTTAGCATGCTCTCTCTCCCTCTCTCCTTGCTCTCTCTGTCGTTTGCTCCCCTCCCATTCCTCCTCTTTCCACTCCTCTCTCTCTCCCTGTCCTCCTACTCTGCCTCTCAGGTTACGATGACTGGGGGTTTTCTTGCTCCCATCTCATAGTGTCTGTGTGAGCGTGGGGAGGTTGTGGTTGTGCGACTGACTGTGTGTGTGTGTGTGTGTCTCCCTCTGCGCTGCGCTGTGTCCTTGTCCCTGCCTCCTGGCAGCGAGGAGCCACCCAGCAGCCGGTCTGTGATTGGGCAGGGGAGCGGGGTTCTTGACACAGCGTGGTGCTGACTGCTCCGGGACGTGTTTCAACAGATGGTCGAGGTTAGAGAGTGTCATCACATCGGAGAGAGGATTAGAGGAGAGAGGTTGTCCTCCAGGAGCTGTGTGGTCCTCCCCTGCTCTTGAGACCACAATCCCAGCACCCAGGCACAAACTCCTCTATGAGTGAAGGGAGATCCAGTGAAGAAACGTGAGGATCAAACTAAGAGAGGAATCTTAGCCTTGCCTCTCACTCAGCCAGCACTCTTGCTCTCCTGCCTTCCAGGTACAGTACAACTTACTCTCTTTTGCTTAGTCTAGTTTCACTACTTCTTCTGCAGTGTACGCTTTTCTTTTCTTTTTTCTTTCTATTTCTGATTCAGTTTACAGTCAGGAGTGTGAGTCTGTAAGTATAGGGATTTGTAGTGGTGGAGCTGCGCTGTTTCTGCACTCAGTCTGTTGCCTGTACAGCAGCTCTGTGTGTGTGCAGGACTTCATAGTTTTCCCCCTGAATGACAGGAATTCCCTCAGTCGCAAATTCCTCCGTCTCAAGGGATTAGAAGGCAGCACATTCCATTAATGTCATTTTTTCCCAACCCATAAGCATTCATCTGTTAATTTTAAGTTTTGAGTGCAGAATATTGAGCAGTAAAAGGAACCTATGGTGCATTTTAACAAGTTTGCTGTCACTTAAAAAGTATGCTGCAAAATTAACTATGTCAGTATGAGTATAAAAAATCTATTTGTGTTTTATTCTTTTAGTATAGAAATTACATCATTTTCTTATCATATCCCAAAACTGTACTGAAGACAATTTGTTTTCTTATCATCTTTGTCAGCTCCTATAATGGGATATTAAAGTGCCATTTTTCTACATTCCCAAAACTCAGTGTGGCATTTAACATTCCCTCACTACAGCCCAGATAAGTTTTTTCATAAATCTTATTCAGAGTGCACTCCTGGCAGATCGTGTCAGTATTCACTAAATGGATGAGCTGCTGAAGAGCTCTTTCCGGACAAACTGTCAAAGCTGAGCAGAGAGGCAGAGACTCAGGGAATGTACACCTCACTCTAGCTATTTAACTCAAGTCAAGTGAGAAGGGAAAGTTGCCAGTGAAGTGGGAATATGATGTATAGTATTTATACCTAGCTTCAGGCGCTGTGTGTGTGTGTGTGTGTGTATGTGTGTATGAGGTGTCTGCAAATGGAGATTGTGCAGCTGTGAAAGGCAGTATGGACAGCGGCCGGGCTCCGAGGAGAGGAGGTTGTATGGGTGAAAGCTGCTGTTGTGTGAATTTGTGTTTACTTTGGTAAACCAGCCGTAGCTACACTTCCTGCTTGTTACTTGAAGTATTTAACACAACCACCAGTAGGTTGTGATGACTACTGCTTTAAGGCCAGTAGAGCTGTTAATACAAAATTTGCTGGCATAAGCAGATTATTGAGGGAAGCAGCTGAACGATCTTTAAGTGCTGGGAGGTAGAGTTTATAGCCTTTACAACTGAGAAACAGGTATAGTTTAAACTTTATTGTGAGATATTGAATGAAGTTTGACTAATGATCATGCTTTTTCTCTATTAACCAGGGAGAGACAATACACATGACACTGTTTGTGACTGCTCTAAGAAATCTGACTACAGTTTGACTTCTCTTAAATTCACATTTTGTACTGCCAGTAGGCTTGGAATTAGCTGTGTGTGGTAGAATATTCAAGTTCTCTATTTTAAGGATCGAGTAAATGACTTGACTGAGTAATTTATTGTGTATTGGATCAATGTGTTCACCTACCACTCCACAAAAAAAAACAGAGGATTTATCCTCCTGACCTAGATTTTCTAAATGTCAGAATTATATTGCGGTCCCAAAAGCCGATTGCTCGTATCAGGCACAATTAGTGCAAAATGGCTGGCTTGAATTTCGGTACTTTGGCAGTGTCGTTCTGTGTTACTGAATGGCAAGGTTCAAGGAGAATGATGGAGAACCTCAGCTTCAAACTTGAAGTATTGACAAGACTGAGCTGCAAAATCCACCCTTCGCTTGAGTTTCACCCGGCAATGTTCAGATTCAGTTTCTGATTACCCTATGCAGAGCACAGCACAGCAAAGCAGCTTTGGAGTCTTTCAAAACTCAGACCTTTCCTGCCAGCTCCAAAAAGAGGAGAGATCCTTTAAACAGTTTTTAGCTTCACTATGCTACAAACAAGAGCATGAGCAGCTGCTGCAAATAATTAGATTCTGGGGGGTGGCGCTTGCCAAGACAAACGTTGTTCCAGTAGCGGCTTTGTCATCAGTCGAATCTACTTTGGGATGTGTGTGCGTGTTTATTTGTCTGTGCACGTGAATGTAATTCATTCCTCTGTTAAGTACACTCTGAGTGACTGAGAGTAGAAGGAAGAAGAGGTAGTAAGTGTGGTTTTCACTATTTACACAAACGGTAAAAGTGTGTGTGTGTGTGTGTATCTTTTTAAATGCCAGCCACAATGAATCAGAGACTTGCCAGACGTACGTCACCTCGCTGTCTCATGAGCAAAGTCAAAGGCATTCATGGTAGACTAATTATCACAAGAGATGGGAAAAGGTTCTAAATGTATATACTTCTTAATTCTAATTGGTTGAACACGATTTTAACCATTTGTTTAAAAGTGAAACACTCAGTTTTAATGATATCTAGCCTAAAGTGACCCAAAAGAATGTAATGTAGTGTAACAGGTGGGATACTGATCAAAAATACTGCAAATGTGTGACATTGAAGGTTTCAGGTGAGTCCTCAGTATTCTTGCTTTTTTCATTCTGACTTGTTCTTTAACCCCGATCGAAAACCTGCTCGATGAGTTTCGACAAGACTCTGCCCTGTCTTCTCCTCTTGTCTCCAAGTCAGCTCCATGTATTTATCTCAGCTGAGTCACACTGTTATCATGCTGCATTTTCCTTTCGCAACTTGATCCTACAGTGACAGAAGTCACATTTCAAAATTCTATCATTATAGGGTTCTGCTGTAAAACAGAGGACTTTCCGTTCTTCTCAAAGACTTAAAATATACTCAAGGATTACAAAGTTGAGTTGAGATTGTGGGAGAAATGGGGAGGAAACTAATTCATCCCATGCCATGATCCCTTTCTAAAATCAAATTGCACCTAATTAGTTGAGCACTCTACAATAAATACTCTCTACTGAATTGTTAATTATCTTTACTTTGACAGACTAGTGGAATGTCAATTTTTCGCATTGTTCTCTGTGGAAAATCCAGAGAATGATCCTATATAACTGTAGTTTGTGTGTGTTCTCTTGTGTGTGAGCATGTTAAGAAAAGATTTCCTAAACCACCCTCTCCTCCGGCACTTGTTTATCTCTTCAGCTTAATGATAGTGTTCCTCATACTAGCCTGATTGCATAGTAGCGCTGGAGTAGATTGCACAGTCCTATCACTGCAAATGACCAGTATTTTAACGGTGAGCATTTGGCATGCTTTTATTTATGTGGGATCTAGAAAGGCTATCTTTAGATGAGTCAGCCACTTTCTCAGTTCCTTTGTTGACCTTACTGATCAAACATTGCTATGGACTTTCATTCCACTAGCAAACAACAGCCCTTAAATGCAAAATGTCCTTGACTTTTGAGGACATATCTCCAGGGAAATATGCCATGCCTACCTGGATGCACCGAGATGTGTGCTACATGAATCTATTTTGGGAGTATTTGGGAGCTCACAATAGCACCCCCAAGTGTTTGTTCTGGCTGTCATTTGAGCAAGAAAGGTCAGGGCATGCAAACATTAAATCCAACTCATCATTGGAGGGAATTCCTCATCCTCTAGTCTTTGATCTAGTACTTAGCACTCCTTAAAAAGAGCAGCAAACCAGACGTATATTCAGTGGTTTACTGCTTCGTGTGGCTTTTTCTCCTTTGTCTCGAGTCTCTTCCCTAAGGAGTAGTTGGAAATTATGTTTTATGAATAAAAAGTTCAGTAGATGGTTCAGCTATGTAAAAGTCAGAAATGACTCCTGACCAGGTCCTTGCAATGTTGACCTGAGAATGTATACAGCAAGAGAAGATGTAGAATTGTTTGTTGCAGCTACATGTACATTGAGTGAAGCCTGAGTGAGAGAAAGAGGATTTTAATGCTTTTTCTGTGATGTTCATGGCAGCTTTTGTTCAAATGTCACTGCGCATAGATGCTGCATGAGCTTAAGAGGCAGAAAGAGAAAGCTGGGTCAAGAGAGACACAGAGGGGGAAGTGGAAGAAGGAAGAGATAAAGACGAGGCCAAGAGGAGAGAAAGGGAGGTGTGAACATGTGATAAGGATGAGAAGAAAGTAAGAGTTTTAAGTGGACAGAAAAGATCCAGTGATCTTGTCACGATCAGAGGCTGCACACGTTCTAGCTTGTAAACCACACGTGCGTGCATTTGAAACACACGGACACAAACATAATCTTCTTGTGACACAAGCATGTACAAAAGACAAGCACAGAAAAGCCATTTACACACACACACACACACACACACACACACACACACACACACACACACACACACACACACACACACACACACACTATCTGCAAGCTTACCCCCTCTGTCCTCCACCTCCCAGAGGGCTGGACTGTCCCTGCTTTGTCATCTCTCTTGTCCAATAATCCCCTCCCCAGTGAGAAGCAATCTGTTTTAGATTTGAAAGAGAAAGGACCCTGCCTGTATCACGTACAATTAAGCAGCCGTCAGAATGCGTCGGCGTAAGTTTGGAGGGAGAAGTGCTGCCACTGGGGGGTTGTCCCTTTCATCCACCGCCTTTCCAGAATGGAGATAATGGGGTGGGAGGGTTGGAGGGATGGGAATGGATGGAGGGGGGGGGCAGAGGGAATGAATATGTTTCCTCACCCCTCCATCCCGCTCCACAGCTCGACTAATAGAAGCCAGCATGCGTTTGTTTCAGCTCTTCTGCTCCCTTTCTTTCCTTCTCCCCTGGAGCGGTCAAACACATTCAGCCTCTGCCAGCACTCCCCTCCTCTGCTTGTGTGTGTCCATGTGTACGTACATGCACAAGTGCTTCTACTATATGTGTGGACTTGGCCATGTGCTGCTGGTAGCCTCCAGTCCTGTTTGCCCTTACTTGATCAGCCCCGACTTGGCCATGTGGACGCACAATGGCTGTGTCTTTGGACAGTTTGAACAGCAACTTTGTTTGTAATGAAAAGCTCTAGCATTGCATGACACACATTAGCTTCGCTTTGGTTTCTCTTGAATCGCCTACGGCAACTTCAGCTGAGTTTGGCTGGTGTCTCTTGAAAATGTGGGGATGATGTATTGACTGCATTCCTTTAACTCTGGCTCAAATGTAGAGAAATGGAAGCGCTTGGACGGGTAAGCTTCCTGTTTTACTCTTTCTAAACTAATTGGTCTTTCAGTAGATAGCGTATTTTATATATTTTTACATTGCACTAAAATCTAGAATTTTTGCCAGGCAGAATAAAGTTAATGAAATTACAAATGACGTTACTGCATGCTTTGGAAAGCCACACACTAAGCCAGAGGCAATGGAAAGGAGAGCTCCCCTGTGTACAAATTACAGGTTACGTGTCTGCCTATGTTCAAGTCTGACTGATTCTCTCTCTGACTGTTTGAGTGAGTGACTAGTACACACACACACACACACACACGCACACACACAGAGTGTACATGATATCCAAACACACTCATACGTACATGACCACAGGCACGGACAGAGATCTGTGCTGAGCAGGCACAGGTGCAATCAGACGAATTCGTTTTTATGAGCGGTATCAAGTTGGTGTGTCACAGTCATGGAGAGGTTTGTTCATGGCATTCAGGGTCACACAGGCTGGCTCTCATGGTCTATGTTTGTCTACGGTTCCCAGAGAATATGCCTACACATGCTCTGCATTTTAGGGGTGTTTAGTTTCATGCGCCAGCAGCAACAGCAGTACTACACTTAGCAGGAGTTGGCTGACTGAGCTGCAACCACATCACCTCCAGGAATCCAATTTTTCCGTTTTAATTATTACTGCTCAGAGTGGATTCAGATTGTACTTTCATAAAAAGGGAGTTTTTATTAAATGCTAAATTCTTGTTTAGATTTGCTTAAATTACCATTTGCTGCCTTTCTGGAACTGCTTCTGTAGCCTTAAGCATATGTGTGGTCGCCTGGCTAGTGGCAAGAAGTAGAAACGCTGGTGCATAAATAATTATTTCTTTAAACAGGTCATTAACCACAGTGATGCTTTTTTTCTTTAAAGCACACTGAGACAGAGGCCCATTTCTTCCTAATAAATCGTTCCTTGTTGTGAAAAAGAATTCAAGTCACACGTCTTACATCAGTAGTCAGTGAACAAAAAACATCCATCAGACTTGGTGCATTTGCTCGCTCTCACTCTCTCTTACTCTCTTTCTCGCTGTGCCACCATGTTGCTGATTTCATGGAAAAGAAGTCAGTCTCTTTATTCTTGACAATTACCTCAGTGGAAACCCATTGAAGCAATTTGCCATAGCTCTCTTTTGTGGTAAAAGGAATAATTTATCTGGGGTATATTTGACGCGTCAAAGAGACAAGAAAGCCACCCGTGAGCGAGCAACACATTCTCCTCCCTCTCGCTCTGACTTTCTCTGGAGCTGTTACAGCCTGATAGAGTGTTTCTGATGGGGAGTGTGCGTTTTGACAAGAAAGTGGCTGGAGGAATATAAATGCGTTGTATTTTATTCATCTGAGGTCGTCCGCTGCTAATGGTTTCCATTCATGGCTTAGAATAGATTTAACAAGAAAGTGCTTGCTTTAGGCTCATATCATATAACTGTGGTCGCTGATCCTCTGATTGTGAGTCCATGTTTTCTTATCACACTATAAATCAGAGGAGTGGTTTTCCTTTTCATTCACTCTCTCCCTGTGCTGTCCACCCCCTTCTCTTACCCTTTTCCTCACCCTCTTAAACGGCAAATGTGCTTTTCCACTTGTAAACTTGAACCTCATTAGAAATGCAACCTCCAGGCTGTAAGAGTGTCTTATATGTCTTCCTGTAATCCCAGATTGACTCGATGTTGAGACCAGGGTTCAGTGGAGTCAACTGTTAGAGGCATCCTGGTTATTCTTGTTGCTGAAAACATTTTTTTATGACTCTTTGTGGTCGTTATCATGCTGAAAGAATGAATTTTGGATCAATCAGATGCCGCCCTCTTTGTGCAATAATTACTGCTGCCTGCTAATTTTAAATGATGCGGGCAGAAATTGGCTTCTCAGAAATTCCTAAATTTCCATTATGGCTCTGAACATAATGATAATGGGTATATGTGAGTGATTCCAGCCTTACTGACTGACAGTGAGTCTAATTTGTCAACGTAACCAGCATGAGGTTTTTGCTTAGATATACAGAACTCAACAAAAGTTGTGTATAGTTCAGGATATGAACACTTAAATCCATACCACCTTCAGGCCAAGAACACACATGCACACACCCATACACAAATAAATATAGCTTTCTCCATTCCTGAAATGACCTTTTGTGTGTTTTTTAATCATTTCCGTCTTTGGGCGTTCAAAACCCGCTCATGATTTCCAACAGGCTGCCTGTTGGCCTGTAACTCATTCACTTTGAAGTATTTTAGACCAGGATTCATTTAATTATACATTAAGATGCATCCATGATATTGATGGGGTGGCCTGGCAGCCTTGGCACTACAAAGAGTCTCTTACCGGGTCCGAGAGAAACACGAGGCGTTTAACTAATAGCAGTGAATGCACTCACTCCAGGTTCACGTTTCACTGAATTAGGGCCATTCTTCTTCATTAGAGTGGCCGGCATTGTAGCCCAAACACATGGCACACCAGTGGATGGGAAGCTGAGACATCTGAAGTTTTATAGTTTTTACAATGATAACACAAAGATTCTGATTGTGCGTGTCAAGGTGAAGACTTGTGCAGCCGTAAATGTGCGGGACAAAGAGGCAGTGATCTCTCTTCACTGCCTCACACTTGGTTTTCTCACTGGAATTTTGTCACAGATCTTACACCAATTTGGGCATTTTGGTCAAACAAATCAGTGGAGTTAAGAGTCTGAAAACACCAAGGTTTGAGTCTTTTCCCAGTGCGCACCCACAGCCAAGTGAATTCACAGGGACAGAGCTCTCCTTCAGGCAGCTCAGTGTGGCTGACGGGCGGGTCTTGGTGGGCACAATGTGCTGCCCTTGGCCTGCCGGGCACAGCAGACCCTGACACAGGCCCTCCTCAGTGTAAAAGGCCCTTGTCAGTCCTCATGGCAGCAGACCAGCTGAATTCCCTTGGATTACAGAAATATTTGGACAAACCTCAATATTAATCTAAGGCCTCGCCATAATCATTTTTTCCCTTCCAAGATGGAGAGAGAGCAATCACACCGGGCTGAAAAATGGTCTGAAGCAAAAATCAAATAATTGTTTTCGCTCTTTATCTCCTCTGTATTGTTTCTCGGATCAGCTTGCAGATTAACATGTACTATCTCTCTGTAATTTTTATCTCCTGCTTTGCACAATTCTTTCTTGGTAGCATAATGACTGTATGCTGAATTACTTTTGCCGTCGTTGCCAGTCTTTAGTCACAGAACAGCCTACAGAATTTAAACTATGCCATCAGACTTTAATTCCCCTCTTTTTGCCATTGTTCCTCTGTGACTTGGCCGCCGTGGAGATGGACTGGGCAAATAGAGAGGGAGCGAGGGAGAAAATGAACAGGAATAAGGGGGGATTTGAGGTGCTTTGAAATGGCCATTGTCCTTAATAGCAGGGCCTTTTATGAATGACTGATTTACTTTAGAGGAGCATGGCATCTGGTTTGTGTTTGACTTGCATCTTGTTTTGGGAACGTGAACCCCCTCACCTCCTAACTCTCCATGTAAACTTAAGCAAGACCCTGCTCTGTGGCCAGACATGCGTTGGTAGACCAACATGCTGCTTTAGAAGATACATGAATTCTTAACCATCATTCTGTGTTTTTACATAAGACGTCTTTTATGTGTCTTTTCAGAGCATCTGCTGTTTTTCAGTGACAGCTGATAAATGTATAGGCTGCCACTGCTGACTGAACAGAACCTAAGCCAGATGCCTCCTATTTGGCATTGCTGAAATGAAAATGCAGGCCAAACACAACCAGACATTTACAAGACGTTTGTTACCTTCATACCTCTGTATTGAGACCAGTCTTTTTTTTTCTCCCCCCCAGACTTTCCCCTCTTAACCCCTGTGTGTGGGTAGCCTCAGCTTCTTGAGGTTAGGTTAAACAAGCCACCATCAAAGCCATATCACCACTCGGGTCGGAGGAGGGTCAGAGCGCAGCAGAGTGTGTGGTTTGAGGCCCTAACTGGAGGGCACAACTGCCAACCAGCCAAATACTGCTGCCCTGCATGGTTACACAAGCAGCAACTCTATTATGTTCAGCTTTACTCGGTGCACAAAGCACAGCTGTCTGTGTAGCCGTAGCAAATTACTGAGCAATGCTGCATGTGCCATAGCAAAGTGAGGGAAAGAGCTGTTTTCTGCAAGTAAAGAAGGGAAAAAAAACTTTACTATCATGAAAGTAAAGATTATTAGGGTGTTGAGGTGTGCTAAAAGCCCCTAGTGTTGATGGCTATTAATCTGAAAATTGCACATCTTTTATGTATCTGGCAGCTGTGTGTCTGAAAAATTTCATAGTGGCCTTTTTGTTTGAGTCCTTTGAACCCCTGGGCATTTTACGTTCCTCCCATCCATCCCCAATATTCTTCCCCCAGCTTAACCATGATGAGTACAGTAAGGGCTCATTTAAAGGGTCATTAGTGCTAATCCTCCAAAACAATGAGGAAGGAGAAACAATGTGCTCTCTAGTCCTCTGACTCTGTCCAGGAATAAAGACCTCTTGTCTGTTGCACAGATGTATAGAAGAAGCCTGTTCTACTTATATCACGCTAGATGGCGTAAATAAATGACTCATTCAAAATGGAGCGTTTATGAAAATGACATGAAACATTATCCTCACAGTGTTCTCAAGGGGTTCTTGAAATTGACAACATGCATTCACGCTCAGAATCTGGAGGCAAGTAAAAAGCAGTGGCAAAAACAGAAGAGACTTCCAGAAGCCAGCTCTATAGTAACTTTTAGATTTCATAATGACTCATATTGTTGTGTGTATTTACACTGTATAAAGTGCCTATTGGTACTGAATACATCCAGCAGTGTTTAGAGCTGGATGTTCTAGGTAACTCTCCTGCTACCTCTCATCCCTTAGTGTGCCTGAAGCCAAGAATGCTGGACAACACTTTGTTAAGCATGCGTACAAAACAAAACACTCAAAAGCGACTGTGTTTGAACACAGATCTGATTTAGGTATTCCTTTGCAGTTATTCTTGACAACTTGTAATAATTAAAGAGGTGTTAAACTACCCTGGAATAGTGCTCTTGAGGGGTCATAGTTCAGTTTTCTATACCACATACACACCACATAAAGTCTTGTTGAATATTCCCAAGCACCAGTCGCTGAGGCTGAAAAATTAGGCCAGCGTAAAAGTGCCACAACCTGCAGTTCCTTGGGTGGCCACTTGAGGCAGAGTCCAACAACGAGTCAGTCCCTACAGACTCCTATGTTAAAATGGCAAACTTTAAAGCAAAAATAAACATGATTACAGCCTGTTAGTAAAATATTTTTGATCTTTGTAGGTAAATTCCCCATTCATGACAACTGCGCAGTAGGAAATTTTTTAATACAACTCGCCTGTTTAAATTTTAGTAAGACTTAAGTTTAGGTAGCGTCAGGCCATGCTAAAACTGGCGATGAGCAGAACCATAACACTGAGCTTAAACCACTGTTAAGGGAATCTGTATATATTTTTATATACAGTCAGTGGTACATGTGGATGGGAATGCCCCAGATCAATACACACCATAGAACTTATTTATGGTGACCTCATTGTCCTCCCTCTGATAAGTGGACTTGTCTGGGGCTGAAATTGCTCTTTTGGCCATTCTAATAGAAGCACATTGACATAAGTCTGTTTTCCAGCATCTAGAAAAAATGTCTGCTATGCAATATCCTGAGGGGAATTTTAATTCAAGTAAAGCCACTCTTTTGTTTTCTCGTTTTCCTCCATATGAATAGGAAAATTGTTGCATGTGCCATAGCTCTTCATACAGCCACGCAACTGCCATCAGTTCGTCATTGCTTTCTAAGCAGCAGCCGCATATCTCCACACACTGGTCTTGTCACTTAGCTGGTCATTTCCTCGAGCGGCTTCATGCCCCATGTGTCAAATTAACACGGGGAAGTCAGGGTGCTGAGGATGTGACGTAAATAAATACCTACTTTTCTTTGATGGTAAGTCACTTTGAGATGGATAGCTATCAAATGATCCAAGACACAGACCTGCTAGAAGTCCTTTTGCTCATAAGTGAACTTCAGATGACCTAGTGAGGAAAGTGGATCAGGTGAAATTGAGTTAGGATGAGAGGTAGCCCAAAGAAAGGGGAGGGGGTCCTTTTGCCTGCGTAACTTCGGCCCTCATCCTAGTGGTTGTTCTGTGTGGCATTTTATTAGCCTCAGTCGTTTCAGACAGTATAGCTATTGATTCCACTGTAGCTAACCACATCAGCACCACAAGGTTTGTATCAGACACCACAATGAAGCTTCTTGTCTGTTTTCTCTAAGTCGCAAGAAGAGGCTATTGCTTGGAATCACTGGCATGTAAAATTGAATTTGCGCTGGGTGCTAACATTACACTATCTGGCCCACTGGTTCATAGCTGACTTCAGGTCTTCCACAGCTTGACAGAAATAGAGACTTGAGTTTTGTCTAGATAAGGCTTGTGTCTATTGTTTCTGGGAAGCTTTCCCCTCTGTAGGAGAACTTGGACCCACACAGCAGGAGCATGTGTTTTTGTGGGAAGAAAGGCTTGTGTGTGAGTGTCTTATGAGTTTGTGCATGTCACCGTATGTTTGTAGAGTAGTTTGTGTTGTGTGTGTAATTCACTGCGAGGTTCTGTGCACTCTGCCACCCTGCACTGGAGGGGTGTTTGTCCAAACGGCGCCAATGTTTGCACAGGGCTGTCACGATGACTGGGCCGGCTGACTGGCCTGGACACTGCTTGTCTGAAACACAGGACAGACCAAAAGTGCTCTTAAATCTCTATCTGAAGCTCTGCTTATCACATTTAACGTCTGAGGTCTGGAGGAGCAGCACATAAGCATCAGTAGAGCAAGGACAGCAATGTATGTTCTTTATCTATTTACCCTTGTTTTGATTGGATGATTTGTTGTTGGAGGATGTTGAAGTTATTGGTGTTTTCATTTGCTGATGCAAGCTTTTCCTGTGTGCATGAAGACATCAGATTTGGTCCTGTCTTTTAGCGAATATCTTGTTTGACAAAATATGTTATGCCAGACCATCCATCTTGTCATTTGTGAACCATTCTATACTATCACCCTACTATCTACACAATTACAGACTGGAAAGATGGATGTAGCCTTCAGAGCTAATGCATAAGTGCCTTAATCCTTCATTCTTTCTAATAAACAGCAGGTGGTGACTCGCTGGCTGCAAAAAGAAGTCAGATTACATGGCAATCAATGAGAAAGTGACCCTTCTACTCATATGATTTATTATCTCGGTAAACATTTTCCTGATGAGTTTATGGGCTTAACTGCTAGTTTCAAATCTCCTTCAATACGGTATGATGTTTCTTTAGTAAATTATGCTCCTATTTAGAGTAACATAGAGGGTAAAGTAGGCTGTGCTTTAGGGTGTAGCTGTCTTGTAGTTGACAAGTTGCTACCAAACGGGTGGTGTAGTGTTCTTGAGTTGTGATTCAGATTCACCCTAAGAAGGCATCAGTGAAATTCCAAACTGGAAGCTTCAAAATAGTAGTCCACAAACCAGTATGGGTAATCCCAATGGTTACATGCATCTTATACAGTCCATGTACACAATCTGAAAAACATAGCTTCATTGACGTAGATAAATCTTAATTCATGCAAAGACTAAAGCCATAGCCATTGATCAAAATGCTACATTAACAGTACAAATGATTGCCATTTAACCCTTTTAAAGGTTGTAATATATTTTTCCAAAGTGCCTTTCATTATGCCTCACACCATAAATGATCATTTATGTGACTTTAGAGTCATTATTCTTGAGTAATTTGGATGAGCCTTTTGTAAAGGCGGAGCCACTCAGCGGGGTTTGGTCAGGCTCAGGTGTCACAGACCTGCCATTTGTTTTCAGGCCATTAACTCAGAATAGGGAGCAGTATGGTGCCACTCAGTGGGATTGCTGTCCATAAGGCACTTTTGCACAGGCAGTGATGGAGTACTGGTTATTACACGTCATGGTTCATCTCACAGCCACAAGCCATTCTTTCACATGTATTATTGTCACTGAATATTACCTGCTAATTAAAATCGTTTGTGTGTTTTTAATCATATATTATATATCTTGTAGTGAAACAGTGCACTTCTGGATTAATGTCCAATTCTTCATAATTAGTTTAATCTCTCTGTTGGTAATGGCATGAAGTATAAACTACTGTCTTCTGAAGATTTAGATTTTACACTGGAAAAAAATATTTCTTAGATTTTTTTTGAGCAACCATGACTTTGTAAGCGAGAAAGGCTACGGAGTGTTGGGATGACTCAGTGGTAATCTGTGATTGGCGACAGTGGCACTGGGGTTAATGTAGCAGAACCCTCTCTCCGCCTCCAGTGCCCCTAACTCCCTCCCCCCACCGGCCCGCCGTCATGCTTGACTAACCAGGGGGTGACTTTTGAGTGACATGTGGAAGGTGGGCCACGATTGGCTCGCGCAAGAGAGTGGCTGTGGGTGTTTGAGTGTGGACAGCCAATGGTGTGGTCCTCAGCGCTGTTAGCTGAACAACAGCTCTCCAGTAGAGATGGAGAGTGTGTGTGTTATCTGACACAGAAGGAGAGAGTGAAAAACAAGAGAGAAAGTAGGATATCATGAGAAATCACCAAAAACAATAAGACTCATGGGATTCTCTGAGGTGAGATCTGTTTTTCTAAATCTTCACTGCTCGTTTGTTTTGTTATTTTCAATGTGTTTGCTGTGATTTAGTTGTGTTTTTTTATGTTCAGGTTAGGTCAGAAGAATTGATGTTAAGGGATTTTGTTTTCAGTATGAATGGGATTACAGACAGGGAAGAAAAAAAACATCTGTTGGAATTGTTGGGGAAGTTTTCCTTGGTGGAGCATCAAGGGCTAGAGTTTGGAAGAATCTTTTCCTGGCTGCTCTGTTGATGGATAAACTGTTGTGTTTCAGTACAATAAGTGACCTGATACATGCAATATATCAGAAGTTAATATGCCTTAATGTTCCTGCAGGGAATCTCTTTCTCACAGCATAATGCTTAACTCCATTGTATTACTTTAAAAGCTGCCACATCCTTTCCCCCAGCTTCTTGTTGTAATCTCTTCATGTGTTTTCTCCTCTTATCTCGTTACAGTCGACCACGGCTGCTGCAAGAGCTGTACGAGTGTGAGTGAGTGAGTGGCCTGGCTGGTCCTCTTCTCCCTCCCATCTCTCCATTAATCCTCCCACCTACCCATCCTGTGGCCTGTTGTATCAGACACCATGCTGATTCAGTGGCTGTCCTGGTTGGCCCTACTGTCCCTGGACTGGGCTCCAGGCAGCTGGGCCTTCACCACCACCAGGGCTCAGGGCCTTAGGGGTCGCATCCAGAGAGACCGCAGAAACATCCGGCCCAACATCATCCTCATCATGACTGACGACCAGGATGTTGAGTTGGGTAAGGCTGGCAAACTTCCTGGCCTTCCTGGAATTCAATCTGCCCTATTCACTTTTCATTTGGCTCCTATTTTCCTCTTACTTAACAAAGTCTTGTGAATGGTTTATTTGCCTTTCTGTGTTTTTTCCTATCTCTCTCTCTCTGCGTTAATCAGTTCTTTGTCCTTGTGGCTATTTGCGTCAGGATTTATGTGGTCGTCCTCCATACATTAAATATTAAATAGAGGCCATAAGCCAGACCAGAGTGGCCATCTGGTCGATTAACTGCTGAATTACATTTATTTTGCCTCAGAGGATTGAGCCAAAAAAGGTTCTAAAATTTAAAAATAGACTGAAATTTGTTTATACATGTGGAAATGAAAAGTTGAAAAAAAAATCTATATTTTCAGTTAATATTCTGTGTAGCTGTGCAGTATTGATCATCTTACGTTGTCCTCCAGGGTCACTACAGGTGATGAATAAAACGCGTAAAATCATGGAAGACGGTGGCACTACATTCACCAACGCCTTTGTCACCACACCGATGTGCTGTCCGTCACGATCTTCCATGCTGACGGGCAAATACGTCCACAACCACAACACCTACACCAACAATGAGAACTGTTCCTCCCCTTCTTGGCAAGCTCAGCATGAGCCGCGCTCCTTTGCCGTCTACCTCAACAACACCGGCTACAGGACAGGTCGGTGGACACACACACACAAATGCAAACACTTATATACAATCATGAGAAGTTCACCAGATACCTCCTTAAATTATATTTTGGAAAAGTTGCCGTTTTGGTGGTGGTGATGGTTCCCCTGTGTTGGTACCTTCTCACTTATCAAGACGCTGTCACTCACTGCCAGCTCAAACCTTTCAGGCCAGTCTATATTCGCCAGTGCAGATTTTTACAGTAAGCTAGACCCCACAACCCTGCCTGCCTGGCTGGCTGTCTGCTGTGAGAAATGCAAACACGTTGAGCGTGCCAGGTCGCCGTCGTGTCTCATCAGACAGTGTCTGTGTGAGTGATGGGCAGGCGTTGGACTGGGCAGCTCAGTGGGGTCCTGTGGGCTGCAGCAAGGCCTGCGGTTTTCGAGCTGATGCGTTAGTCTGCAATTAGCCTTCTCTGGGACAGGCTGGCTGCCTGCCCAGCCTATCCGAGAATGCTTTCAGTGAAGCCAGGGAAAAAGAGACGAGCGAGAAAGTCAAGCGTCACACACACGCACGCACAGATAAAGTCACAGACACACACGATTGAGATTTTTACAGGCACAGCTTTAAAGACACAAAGAAAAATGTGCTTTGATGGCCAAAGACTACTTATTAAAAGGAGCTCTGCATATTAAACAAAATCCCGTTTTCTCTCTCTTCTCTTGTGCAGCCTTCTTCGGCAAGTACCTAAATGAGTACAATGGCAGCTACATCCCACCTGGGTGGCGCGAATGGGTTGGATTGATCAAAAATTCCCGCTTCTATAATTACACTGTCTGTCGGAACGGTTACAAGGAGAAACATGGTGCTGATTATGCCAAGGTATGTGTTCTCATAATTTCCAAAAAAGCAACCATTAACTCAATCACTAATTTGTATTCCCTTTATGACTTAATATAAAGACTTTGCCCGACAAATTGCAGGTTCCATTCACTTATAACTACAGACAGTGAAGCACTTCACTTATCACTGTGTTGTGATCCAGCCTGGCAGGAATTCTCTTTGGAGAATTAAAGGGAGTGAGCTGAGATGAGGTGGCGTCTCCTCTCTCTGCGGCATCCCTTTATTATGACGCACCTTTGCTCAATATTTAGACACTGTAAAATTGATGTACCTTTATAAGAAGCCGACTTTGCTTGCGATAAATACCACCCTGTACTTGTTTTTGTCTCTGTCTGTCTGCCTTTTTCCTGTTCTTTGTGTCGCACTGTGAAATTTTACAGAATTATTTTGTGCCATAACACCACAATAATCAAGGAGGGGAAATTTCAGTTTGCTACTGCCAGCGTCTGCAGATGAACACTGTGGTTATACTGTCTTTCTGTGGCTCTGGATGGCACTGGTCATCAATCTTCCCCAAATGTTTTTGTAAGAGCTGTCAGTTTGTTTTCGCAGTTCCATGCCAATATCTTCCCAGGTTGTGCAGTCGTGGATTCACAAGAAATCTATGAGGATGTCTGGCCTAAAAGATGGGCATACAAATGTTTGGACTGCTGTTCCTCTGCCAACTTGGACTGAGGTGTAAAATTACCCACAAGCTGAGGCCAAGGTGTTTATATGACATGGACTTGGTCAGCAGATTGCGGTTTAAAACCAAATGGACACAATATTTGCTATTTACTGCCAAAACCCATCAACCTGCTACCACTAGGATAACCGCGTCTCTTTTTAGATTCGCACAGGGTGAGAAGGTCATGGTATTCCACACAGATTGCAGCTGGCACGTCAAGTCATTATGATTAGATGAGGCACTTCCCCAGTGATTTCATTCAATTAGGTCCCATCTGATTTTCCATCTGTAGGAAGAGCAGTTCATTGAGGTTAAGGATTTAATCAAAGACCTTTTGTGTTAAATTTAGTGTGGATACGATCCATACACGTCCGTGACAGTAGAAACTCTGCAATAAAAGCAGCCTTGTTAGCAAGCCAGATTCAATTTATTTATGTCATCAGCGCTAACACAAGATTTAACTGTGTCACTGAAAAGACAACTCATGTATAAATCTTGTAGTTTCAAAGCTCTAATACCCTGCTGCATTGATAATCCTGGAGGTTTCTAAAAAGCTTAAAATATGACAATTAAATTAATTTCAAATTAAAAAGATAAATATTGTTGGGAAATTAAACCAAGTATTAACAGATTCTGACTGCCACTTACTACTAATCAGCTCCAAAAGGGAAATGTGATACTCTTCCCCTCCCTGACCGTTTTATAGCTGTTGGCCAAGCATTCCCCATGACACTGTCACTTCCTTTTGACCTGCCAGCGCCCTTAGCAGCAGTGGCTCAGATTTTTTGGAGCTGGCAACTTAAAGTGCATGGCAGCGCTTTGCCATGTGCACGTAATCATCAGCCTCCATTGGCATGTGAAACCGCCAGGTCATTAAAGCTGCCCTGGCTATAAAACCTATTAATAGAGACAGGATGAATCAGCCAAACCCACTTTTGACATTTCATGGAAATCACCCTTTACCCTTTCATTCCTAACGTGGCACTCCCTTCCATTTATTGTATGCCAGGCGGCAACCCCGGCATGCCAAAACAGCAGGTAGAAGAATGGTTAATCTTCTGTTGGAAACTTGGCAAATGCCATTGTGATTTTAGTTCAGGGTGTGATCTACTCTTCAATAAATAAAAAAAACATACTCCACCACATGTGGAATGATATTTTTTTTAAATGAAAGTCACACCTGCGGGTTGTTTGTTGTGACAGTTTCACATTTCCTAAGCCTAGGCTCTTGACAGTGACTTAGTTTCATTCATTCAGTTCTCCTCTCTTTGCCCATGCCACTAAATATTTTCAAAACCGCACTCAAGATCTTAAGAACTGTGAGTTCCCACTCACTTGAGCTCATTTCCCTGGTATTGCTCGAGGCCTTCATCTTTTGAAATCATTGTCTCTGATTTGTGTGTGCCATTATCACCGGGAGTAAATCAAGGGAAAAGCAGGGCATGTTAAGAGAAGACGGATCGAGTAAAATGCAGCTACATTGCAGAAACAGAATAGAATCGCCCGGGGAGGAGTAGAGGGTGGGAGCCGTCCTAACAACATACCATTTGGGAGTACCAGGCGTCTCACCATCAAGTGGTGTCACATTCAATAGTGCAGAGATTCACTGATGAGGCAACAGCCCATATACTGTATAGACACACACACAGACTCAAGCACGCAACTCATTTGCACACACACGGGCAAGCCGCCAGCTGTTGACTCGACAGATTGGTACTGTAGTGTACTCAATGGCCCCACTTCATATCCCCACTGGCCCCTCGCAATTTATTTGAAAATGGCTGTACGAAGGAAAGCAGCATGTCACGGTGATTGGAGTTTTATCAAAGCTTGTTTTGTTTTGCCTTTTTCTTCATTTTTAGCCCTCTCTACATGTAGGTTTTAGCCTTGTAGCACTTAATCATTGCTTTTGCTCTTTTTTTTCAAAGGACTATTTCACAGATCTGATCACCAACGACAGCATCAACTTCTTCCGCATGTCCAAGAAGGTGTACCCTCACCGTCCCGTGATGATGGTCATCAGCCACGCTGCCCCTCACGGACCAGAAGACTCGGCACCGCAGTATGCCGAGCACTTCCCCAATGCTTCGCAGCACATGTAAGTAGAAATCAGACTCACGTTATCACACATGCTCAAACATGTACAATCATTAGGGTTCTTACATAGGATTTTAACCCTGTAAAATCAATGCAAAGTGAAAGTTTTGGGTCCATATTGAGATTTTCTGTTAATATCCGGTTTGAGTTTTAATGATTTGGTGTACCTAACATTATTACAGCACGCATGCCCTCGATCCCAGGAGATGACAGGCTGCTTAGAAGCTGCTACAGCCAACACCACAGCAGGCATGAAATCAAAATGATTTATCATCCAAGAATAGCTGGGGCACATACCAAAGAGCAGATCATGGATGGCTTTTTTACACAGCACTGTGCTCATGCCAAGCCCACAATGGCCTCCCACAACTCTCATCACCGAGTTGCTGCAATTCTCTGGGTCGTTCGTGGCGCTCTGCCCTGCCGACTCGTGCTGGGCCCTCCAGCAGGTTCCCAGGGTGCACCGCTCCATTGAATTGGAGAGGAGGCATGGTGTTTAAGAGAATTATATGTAGGGTTCGAGGCTGCCATTTCAGCTCTTCCTCTCCGTTTCCCAGCGCTTTCAGTGTTTCTTCCTCTCACTTTCTGTCCCACTTAACATTCCCCTCCATCTATTTACTTTAGCTCTCTGTCTCTCTATCTGTATATCTCTGTTTCTGTCACTCTTTTTATCTCTCCCTCCATGTTTCCCAGTGTTGTCTCGTTTTCTCTCATCCCAGCTCACTCTGCTCACCCCTTCCTCCACTCCTGTGTAATTCGCAGAGGACTTCCTGACCCTGTCCATATCAATCAGTAGTTTCTCCCCGCTGCTCCTGGGACGAGAGGAATGCATTGTGTGCTTTGGAACACCCTTTGTGACATTATTAATTTATTTTTAGCTGGAGCCTCCGGGTGAAGGGGGTGGAGCTGGGGCCCACGGGTGACCAAAGGGGTTGCCCCAGTGATTGTGTGTAGGTACATTGCGTGTGGAAAAAGTGGTGCAGTTACTACAGAGAGCACAGGTGGCTGGTATGGGTGGGTGTTTGTTGACTATACCCTTTTATAGCAGATATGGAAACATCATTTTTTCCACTAGCAGTTTTACAGATAGGATTATTTTTTGAGCCGATGAGGTTTTGCTATCTGCTAACGGAAAGATGTGACTTCACAACTATGTTTGGGCAGACTTAACTTCACCGCAGACGCCATATACAGCTAACGTGTAATGCACAGAGATGGGAAAAGACTGTGGTAGTAAAGGAGGAGCTGCCTCATAAATCAAAACAAGCATCTGTACTTTTGACAGCAACAATAGCAGGGGAGGGTTTGATGTTAATGTCATTAACATTCCATATTGAAGGTGCTTTTACTCTGTTCCTTAGATGTAAGCCAAGTTCCCGACCTATTTTAAACGCTATAGAATTAATGTGGTTTCTCAATGGCATGTCTCTCTAGAGCAGCGTGTGATAGAAGTTATTCTGGTCATAGTTCAACACATTGCTTCTGGAGAAGTCACTAATCTTCATGTGAGATGTGTCTACGTTAAGTTTTGTAAGGTCAGAAGGCATTCCGGGGTGAACAGCATGCTGCTGTAATCCAGGACTAATACCAAAAAGTGCAGACCTACAGTATATGTGACAGGTGGCAGGTGTGACCCCTCCTATGGACTGGCTCCATTCCACTGACCCCTGCATTCCTGGTTCCCTGGTGCTCAGGGCCCCATACCTTGGTGGCCCAGTGCCCAGAAACACGTCCCTTTGTGGGGCTTATTAGACCGCCTGCTAAGTGGGTGAAGAGTTCACCCTTCTCACAAAGCAGGCCTGAGGAGATGAGGGCAGAAGGCAGCTCAGTCGGTGAGAGCAAAGCAGCTCTCATAGCAGGTCTTCATTAAGTATCCAAGTTTTGATACTTGGTGCTGCTCATTCAAGGTTGGAACCTGTTCAATTATGGTTTGCTTTAGGCACAACTTACAGAGTTGACTGGATTCTCGGGGTCTTCTACATACACGCTTACTATACATTGTTCATGTTGTATTTTGCTTTCAACCCCAGAAACCTTACAGATACAAAGTCATGCATTATTCTCCCTGTCTCTTCTTTACTTCTCAACTAACACCATAGACAGGTGAACGGCTTCTCTCAGCTGTGACTCAACAAACACGACTGCGTCTCTCCCTCTTGCTATTTATCTACTCTTGTTATTCCCCCATTTCAAATGACCATGACTTATTGAGTTTTTGGTCCAGAAGCTGTTGCAAACTTGACTTTGGGGCCTATTATTTTCTTAAGCATGTGCCAGCCCTCAAATTGCTTGTCTGCGCCAAGAGCGCAGTGGAGCAAGGAGACTCTCGTCTCTGTGTGAGGGAGAGAGATGGTCGGAGAGAGGTGTGGAAAAACTGCGAAGGTGCTGGCTGCAAAGTATTAAGACATTTCCGTCAACAAACAGAGCAGCTATTGATGCATGTCAAACACAGTGGACAACCGTGGCACCTGTTACTGAGCAGCAGTTTGTGAAAAATAGCAGACAGGTGTTTTTTGGCATCTTAAACGTGCTTTTCGTAGCTGTTACGTGCTCTGATAACTCACATGTAGACAGTTGTCCAGCAAGATTTTCTTACTTCTACGTGACTTCATCAGGCACACAGTATACATGTATGTTATATTATTCCTAAATACATCCTTTTTTCCTTTTTTGTGTGTCCTTCCTTGTGCCCACCCAGCACTCCCAGCTACAACTATGCCCCAAATATGGACAAACATTGGATCATGCAGTACACAGGCCCCATGAGACCAATTCACATGGAGTTCACCAACTTCTTGCATCGGAAACGGCTGCAGACGCTTATGTCTGTGGATGACTCAGTGCAGAAGGTAAGTGTAATCATTTTTTGTCATGTAGTTGCTACGAATACATGTATAGTCCACTATGTATCTTCTCACTGTTACTTATTTTATGCAGGTTTTTGACATGCTCGAGGAAACTGGAGAGCTGGACAACACTTACATCATCTACACAGCAGACCACGGCTACCACATTGGTCAGTTTGGGTTGGTCAAGGGCAAGTCGATGCCTTATGATTTTGATATCCGTGTACCGTTCTTCCTGAGAGGACCCAATGTGGAGCCAGGGGCAGTGTAAGTAACAACTAAAATCGCTGGCTTACGAATGACATTGTCTCATTTAAAAGGTTAAGATCATACTGAATCTTCCATTGTTCAGGTTTTATTATTCAACATTACTGTATATCATTTTAGAAGATTCACTAAGCCCTACATGTGTGTACTTCTTCAGAAACCCTCATTTGGTGCTGAACATTGACCTCGCTCCCACAATTCTCCACATTGCCGGACTGGACACCCCTCCAGACATGGATGGAAAGTCCATTCTTAAACTGCTGGAGCAGGAACGGACTGGCAATAGGTCTGTATGGATTCATCATGCCATGCTGTAATGGTACTATGTACAGTAATTGCATGGGGTGCATGATATGTGCAACAGTTCTATTCACTGGCCATTACTACGCAAATGTGAATTTCCATATTCAAAATGAGTCCTTTTGCTCCAGCTGTGCAGAAATGTTGGTTAAGGGCAATTTGATGGATTTTCCTTGGCTGTAGTACCTTGGCTAACTTGTCATTGAGTAGAATTTGTTTGCAAGCTGAGTCCTTTGTTTCTCCTTCAAGCCCATTATACTAAGAGTGTACAATATGAATGCAAATTTATCATCTTTACAAAGCATCTATTGTTATTATAACCCCATAAAAACATTTCCAGAGAAACAGAAAGAACTGGGATAATCAATTTAATACTCACAGAGCATCCACACCATTCCCTTCAGCCCACAGAGTCTTGGGATTGCTGTGATCAACTTCCATAATTTTGGCTAGCTTTGTGCCTGACATACTGTCACTGATGGTGAGTGCATAGGCCATATGAATTCTATAAACTTTGTGCATTTTGTTTTCCCAGATTCAAACCCAACCGGAAACCCAAAGTCTGGAGAGACACATTCCTGGTGGAGAGAGGGTAAACTGGTTTCTTTCTTCGCTTTCCACACCACAGGCACATCCATGTCACTGCAGAGCATTGTGTGTCACGTAAACCTGACAAAACATTTAAATGAACCCAAAATGTGCAAGGCTCAACGCATGCTCCCCATTCAAGCAACACAGCTGCTTTTCTCACTTATTTGTTATCTGACAGACATTTCCTGACCGCAGTTGTCTTGGAAAGCAGTGATGGTGGAAGAGATTGAAGTATTCTGAGATGCTTGGTAAAGCTATAAACGACTGGCAGATTATGAAGGTTCACGAAAGGGGCGCTGACACATGTGTAGCCAGGTCATCTGATCATTTACAAGAAAAACAAGTTGAGCCTTTGTCTTCTCAGGGAGCCTTGCATATATTGAACACACAACAATGGCCCTAAACTTGACTTCGCCTGCAGCTCGTGCACTGCTGGAGACAGACGGAAGATACATTTCAGTAACACAGCAGAGCTAGACATACGCAAAATAAACAAAGGCTAGCCAGGCTCAGGATGATGTTACCTGAGGAATGGCTGGAAGGCTCACACTCAATCCGCTCACAGGACATGTCACCAGCTTCCCTCAGTATGGAATGCAGCAAACACTTGACTGTTTCTCCAAGACTGTTTTCTTTGCCGTGCATGCAGTAGCATACAGTGTGTGTTCCTTTACACACCCTGTCAGTTATTTAACCTCTCCTTTGCCATGAGATACACGTTGCAGAAAATGATACCTAAAATCTGACAGCCAACTTTTGTTCACCTAACATGTTTAGCCGTGCTAATGCCAGGGCTACACTGACAGAAACATGACAACTAGGGGAGAAAAATAATCCTATCAAGCTTGTCTCCACAATATATAGGTCCCAAGAAAAAAAGTTAAATCTGTAAGAAAGACAAAGCATAGGGGCATTGGCATGGAAAATGGTTGAAGCCAGATTGTGCTGGCAGAAAAAAATACTGCATAGTACAGTATGTCACGTTCTTTCTTACTGTTACTGTTTTTCCTCACTATCATTTCCTCACAATCCCCCCTTTTTTCCCCCAAATCGCTGGCTTGGCCTTCCATCTCCTTTCCACTAATTTGCTCATTTGCCAGCAACTGTGTCAACATCTGCAGACATGTATTCAAGCCTTAGTTGAGTCTGCTGCCACACAAGTATATCAGTTTCCTGCTGGTGTATGTTTTTTTGACAGAAAAGCATGCTGGTCTATGCACTGCTGTGTATTAAATGAAAAGAGTATGACCTTTAATCTGCAGAGGCTTTAGCACATTTAATCTGCTCCTCCATTAATCCAAACTGTTTGTAAATGCTGTCTACTGGTCAGTTTGTCTGTAAATGCTGAGATTAGCCTCTGTGGACCTCACTCGCTTACTTTGGTGCAGATGTAGCCGCGAACGCACAGTAGTTAATGTTATTTGTACAGTTCTCTCAGTGGTCATGTGATATGCTCTGTGACTAAATATCCTCACATGACCTTACAGTACTACCTCAGAGCCTGTGAAAACGCTAAATGACAGCTGGGACTGACTATGTTGTTTGAGAATCTAATCATCTACGTAATGCAGCCATCAGGGAGTGACATCAGCAACTGTTAGTTCTTTAATCGCCCTTGGCTAAAGGCATGAGACTACAGCCAAGGCAGTGTGTGAACGCTGGCAGTTTTCCCCTGGAGCAAAGTGCTACAAAGCATCGGACAAGGCAGTGGCTCTACTCTTTAAGGGGACAGGTTGTTCTGTGCCTCGTTGTCGTCATTCTGTCTGCCGGCCGCGAGAAGCCAGGGCATGTTGGCAGGGATTCGGGGATAGAGGAGGGGACCCGAGGGCTGGCATGGCCTTAACAGAGACGCAGCCAGTCTTTGTGGTGGTGGCACAGGAGAAAGGTGCAGGGCAGTTGAGCTCGATGCCAAGCGGAGGTCAGACAGCTTGACTTGGAGCTGTGTACGCTGGTGTGAGGCTGAGCTGAGCTCCACGCCTGGAGCCTTTGGCACATACAGACACTACATAACTTATCCATTTAGCAACCATGACCATGAAAACACACAGGGCCAGCCATGACAGAAAGCGAAAACAGGAAACACTATTTAAGTGAATAAAAATTTAATTCCACTCATTTTAATAGTATATTGACTCCCTGAAAAAGTCAGTTAGCTTCATGCGGTTTCCCCCTTCCTTCTTTTCCAATGTTGTGTTGTGCAGAAAGATCCTGAGAAAGAAGGATGACTCCACGAGCACTCAGCACACCAACAGCCTTCCCAAGTACAAGAAGGTCAGAGAAACTTGCCAACAGGCTGAATTCCAGACACCATGCGAACAGCCCGGACAGGTAAAGGAAACACCCATTTGCACACAATCTTTGCCAACAGAAATGAGCTCCCCTGACATCCGCTATGGAACACTGATTCAGTTCTTTCCTAACAATAGTGAATATCAGTCTTAAAATGACCTCCATGCTGCCAGCTGAACTATTCTCCATAACCACGAGTAAAATGGCCATTTACAGTACATCATTGGCTTATAATTGGACCTTTTTACGCTGTTTTGTGGTGCACTCATTTGTTGGAACTTGCCTTTCATCTGCACCCATTAATTTTCTGGCAGACCAACAGCCAAATGGTACGATATGTGGCCTTGGAGCAGGCAGGCCAGAACAATACAAATTGTTACAACGTTCAGGTAGTGTTAAATGACGGGTAGAGTTTCTAAAGGCCCGACTAATGCAATCCAGATCCATTTTATGACCACATAAATGTGTGTATGTAACAATCATTTATTAAAGACAGCAATGGAGCAATTTTGGTTGTGCTCAGATGTGTGTGCGGCATCTTATGATGCACGAGAAAGTGTGGGGGGACAGTATGTGTGTGTGCCAGTAAGAAGTGCACAGTAACTGTGTAGAAGTGTGGCTTCGATTAGTTGTGGTCATTTACATTATACATCATAATGCTGCATAGAGTGAAGTATGAGGGTTGGTCATAAATGGTCTGTCTGGCATGATTTAACATGGTCTCCTAGTCAGCACCCTGCAGGCAGTGAAGTGAAGTCCTTAAAAAATTATTCTTACTCACAGCAGGTGAGTCATTCATTCTAATTTCTCTTATTCTACTTCCTCATCTTTCATTGTTGACATGCACAGAGGGGAAAAAGCTTAATAAAGACTATAGATCAATATCAGGATGTATTTTAAGTGTGTATTGTAAATTTTTAAGTGTTAGTGTTCATTTTAAGAGCTACACAACAGCGTGAGTGACTTGAAATACTTGCTACTTGTGTTTCATCTTGCGTGGTCACCCTTTATGTTCCCAACTAACAAAATAAAACCAGCAAGAGTCCTGCAGAGTAAATCTCTAATTGCAAACACAGATGGCTGTAAAATGACATTTGTTGAAAGCCGCGGCGTATTTTGGGCTGTCGCTGTTCTTCAGGGAGCAAATCATGCTCCTAACTATCCACTCCCCTCCTCCCACTTTCCCATCCATTTCTGCTGCTCTGCTTCTGCAGTGTTACTGTAATACCTTTAAAGCACTCACAGGAGGGTGGGCGAGGGAGAGGGATAAAGAAAGACAGAGATTGTTTTCATCCTCCAGTAACAATACATCTCTCTCTCCCTCACGTCTTGTCTAATGCTGATATAACAGCTCTGCTGGGCCCGTAAGCTCTTCCAAAAGAAACCCGATCTGCCTTATGGCCCTTTGTTTGGACCCTCGTTCCCACACTCACCACCGATCATCTGCACCACACTCTACAGATGTGTCTCTTCCGTTTATACAAGGTCTAACCGGCAGCACCACTCACAGCAATTAAACTTTCTCTTTCTGGTGGGAATGCATATTGAGAGGATGTAGGCAAGCGTGTGTGGATACTGAATGTATTTACACAATTACGCCGGTGACGCACTTGGCACAGACATACCCGCTGTGAGAGTGATAGGGGTTTCCACTTTGTTTTCAAGACACCAGACGGGCCCAATTCATCTTTTGTGGTAGTTTTGGTTTATCTTTCTTGCTGCTTTTGGATGCTATTCTTTCCCACAGGCTGAGATCTGCCTGATATTTCTGTCAGAAGCATGTGTTACTTAGGATGTTTGTAAAATCTCTGCGGAAAAGAGGTTTTGTCATGAAATCTGAAATTATGTTGTCATTTTATTAACATCTACAGCACTTATTAACTATACAAAAAGTCCACTCTTTGCTACAGTAATTAGAAAGGTCTGCCAGGCCATCAGAGAAAATCATTTATGAGCGATTTTTTTTTTTCTCTGTGTATTTCTTCTTCTTTGGTTGTTAGAAATGGCACTGCGTTGAGGAGATCACGGGGAAGTGGAGGATACAGAAATGTAAAGGTGGTTCAAAAGAAGGCTCGAGGAAGAGGGCCCGCAGCCTGAAGCCCCGCAGCAGTTACGACAACAGAGAGAGGGGCTGTGATTGTGGGGACGCTCTCTACAAACCATCCAGGGCTGACCGCCGCTCCCACCGACAGTTTTCTTCTTCATCAGGCCAGCGTGAGTGCACAGAAACCAGTTCTTTCAGCATCTGATATTATACGTTTACATTAGAGAATTGACTATACATGTGTGTAGGATTATTTTTATCATTTCAGCTTAAAAAGACACACTGCTCCACTGTCATAGACGTCTGTCTCTCAGTACCAGTTGGAGAAAAAGAAGTCTTTAAAGGCTCAAGGCTTGATTTTCTGTAATGGATTATTTATGCTCTAAAGGGAGACAGATGCACGGAAAAAGCAAACATCCTGCAACAAGTCATGGAATTTGTGCTCTGGATGTTGCTTTGTGTTTGTGTGTGCTGCCGGGGTTGTTTTTTTCGAATGGTTTGATGCCCTCTAGCGTTGCTTGGAGAAAGTGCAACTAAAGTAGGCACATTTAATAATCCTTAAAGAGCAGATATGACATAATCCTGCTACAGCTGGAGTTTAGGATGTTGGTATTTACTGCTTCACATATATTGAAATAAAGATTCAAAGAAAATGCAGCTTAAAGACACTCAAAATTCTTGTTTTTCAACAGGTTATCGCCCACGTTTTGTCCACACCCGGCCTGCCAGGTCTCTGTCCGTGGAATTTGAAGGTCAGATATATGATATTGACCTACAAGCAGATGATCAGTCAGCTGTCCGCCGCCGTGTCATCTCAAAGCGTCACCACGACTCAGAGGACCCAGATTTTGACTTGGCGTCTGATGACGGCTCAGAGGAAATGCTGGCAGATGATACCAACGCAGTAGGATACCCGAACTCTTTGAAAGTTACCCATAAGTAAGAAAATTGTCTCCCTAAAATATCAAAGAGTGGCTCAATGGACTACATGGTTAGACAACACTTTTTTGTGTGTCTTTTCCAGGTGTTACATCTTGATGAACGACAGTGTCCACTGTGAGAGAGAAATCTACCAGTCCTCCAGAGCCTGGAAGGATCACAAGAGCTACGTGGACCAGGAGGTGAGTTTAGGAAGTTGTGATTGTGACACCACTCGTCCATATTGCTATCAAGAATTTGTAAAAACAGACCAGAACTTTGGTAGAATTGGTTACATTTTTTTGGTCTAGATCGAAGCACTTCAAGACAAAATCAAAAACCTTCGAGAAGTAAGAGGCCACTTGAAGAGGACGCGACCAGATGAGTGTGACTGTGGAAAGAAGAGGTATGTTTCACATTTCACTTCAAAAATACTTCTCTCTTTAATGTTTTTCTATTTCTATTCAGAATGTCATTTATTTCTAGCTTTATAGGCCTTATGCCAAACCCTTTTGGAGTACAAAGACAAAAAGTTTTCTTCTACGGTCCTTAGTGTCTTTCTCTGTTCATAAAACCAGCTATTTTAGCAAAGGACACAGAAACAAGGGAGAGAGATTGAAGAACAGGAATGATCAGCTCCATCCATTTAAGTGAGTTTCTCTTCCCCTTTAATTATGGGTGTGTCCTGTTTAGTGTCACCCCTTCTGAAGTAATACTAATAAGCAAATGGCTTAGTGTGTATTAAGAACTGACATTCGTAAAACTGTGAAATAGTTGCTCGACATCTGCATGATCCTTGCATGCCAGGTCATAACATAAACTTATCACTAAAGCTCATCTTCATTTGAGTTACTGTGTACATCCCAGATGACCACTCCATCTTGTTTGTCTGCTGTGACATGTTGATGTTTGTTATTCCAAAAGTCGCGCAGGTTTCTACCGAAGGCATGCCATCTATAAATTTTCATTGAGCGTTTGGTCTCTGAATGGAGTTTAAATGACAAAGCAGATGTTTGGCCGTGGACCTGCTTCATGTGTGTGTGCCTGGAAGTGATTGAGTTGCATGGAAAGATAGAATGATTCAACAGAGGGGGAAATCGGTCAGTCCCTCAAACACAGTGATCGGCTTGCACCAGGAAACACTGGGAACTGATTATGGCAATACAAAGCAGCTGTTTTTTTCCGCAGGGCCTGCTGTGTGTTCAGGCAGGGAGAAAGAGGGGACAGTGGCTAGAATGTCATCCCAGAGAAAATTGGACATAGTAAGAGCTTCAACGTGAAAGTAAACAGGCTGTCATATCCTGGCATGGGTGACGCCTTCTGGAAGTCCCCTCTGTGTCCTCCATTACTGTGGTTACTGGCAGCAGAGAGGGGTAAAGGGGGGGTGATGTCATGTTTGCATCACACTTTGGTAATTCTCTTACGTTTCTATCTTGCAGGGAGGCTGCGCAGGAAATAGACGGAAAGACCCAGCTGTACAACGAGATCAGGAGGAGGAAGAAGGAGAGGAAGGAGAAGAAGCGACAGAGGAAGGGAGACGACTGCAGCCTGCCGGGCCTCACTTGCTTCACACATAACAATGACCACTGGCAGACTGCTCCCTTCTGGACACGTATGTATACCAGCTTCAAGCTCCTCAACATGTAATGCAGGTTAAACCCACATCCAAGACCAGTGAGGTCTACTTTTATATCTCACAGGTTCTGTACTCCATTATTCCAATTTGTGATGACCTTTTTTGATGTTCAAAATCAGAGATAAAATACATAGTTTCATGATCACATCTTATATATCAAATAAAATGTTTGTAATCTATTGTACAAGATAGAGCTAAAATAGTGTGCCATGCATTTGGCTGATATGAGGTCAGAGTATGATCAGGACATGGTTTGAGTGTTGGAGGGAAAAAAGCATAAATGTAAGCATCTGTAAAGCTGCAGACGGAGGAGATAAGGAGGAGGCATATCCAAGGTGAAAGACTTGAGTATTTTAGTTTATTATTTTAGTTTCTCAGAGCTTCAAGATGTGTTTGGCTGAAACAGATCCAAAATATATCTCCTATAATACAGTCTTTGAGTCCCGGATGACATTAATGGTCTATTTTTAGGCTACAATTTTAAGCAGATAAACCTGGCAAGATTTGGTGTTGCTGAAATGGTAAGAGGCATAGGGCTACAACAAATAATGATTACTTTAATTTACTGAAAATGAAATGACAACAGACTGGAGATGGTAATTATGCTCTTAAGGACTAATGTGGGTTGTATTTGGGATAAAAGCTGCAAATGAACTGTAACTTTCCTAACATAATAATAACCTTTTTTTCAGATTAGGTTAATTATATGGCTAAAATGCTTGGAGAAGAAGTTAGTTAACATTTTGTTTGTTATTTTAATAGTCTGTTTTTGGGAGTCGATAAGGCTTGTAAGTTAAATTTGCTGGTAGGATGAGGGTTAATATGAAAAGCTTGGTTAATCCAGACAAACTACAATCAATTTTTTTTTTCTCAGCAAAAAATGGCACTTAGACACGGTTGAGTCAGTGTTGAATGTGATATAATATTTTTCCCCACTACAACTATTGGAACCAATGTGCCCCTTCAATTGCCAGTCAGAAGCTAATGAAAAAAAAACACAACCAACAAACTCTGCTTTTCTAGTGTTTACACCACATTCAGTTGTTTGTTCATTTCATTCCACACCTCATTTTCATATTTTTGTGTGAAAAGGCTACAACTGACAACAACGACATTGGTAATTGTTTTCTAGTGGGTGGATTCTGTGCGTGCACCAGCTCCAATAACAACACCTACTGGTGTCTGAGAACCATCAACGAGACCCACAACACGCTCTTCTGTGAGTTTTCCACCGGCTTCCTGGAGTACTTTGACCTCAACAGTGACCCCTATCAGGTGGGTGAACATCTGTCTACAATCATTCAGCTGTGCCTTCTGACTGTGTGCGTCTGCTTTGTCTCTCTAGAACCATTTCCATTGGCTCTCACGTTATAAAACTCCAGCGCTCCATCTATAAAAGCTCATGCATTTTTAGTAATTTTGAAAGTTTTTACGTGGGAACAGCAGCATGCAGTTTTATCCTGCTGTCACTGCACATATGTAGACTTTTAAATATAACTCCATAGCAGTAAACTGACATTTTTGTGTGTGTGTTAAATTTTCAGCTGACCAATGCAGTGTACGCAGTAGACCGGGAGGTACTAAACGCACTCCATGCTCAACTCATGGAGATGAGGAGTTGTCAAGGGTACAAGCAGTGTAACCCGCGTCCTAAAGGCTTGGATACAGGTAAAAATGCACTTTCAGTCTGTTTCTTGCTCCTATATTATTGTCCCAAAGCATATAGTAAAATGGTTTGACATGTGGCCTAATAAACAGGGTGTAGTTGTAGTTGTTATGCCAACAATGACTGAAACAGATTCTACACACGAAAGGATTAGAGGGATTTATGTATTTAATAGAAAATGACATTTGAATTTGTTTGCGTTAAAAGAACATCTGAAAAATGAGTGTTGATATTTTAATAGTAGTAAAAGTTGTGATATTTCACTCTAATCTTCTGCTGTGTTTTGAATCTGTTTCGGTGTCAGTGGTGTGTGTTTGCACATATCGGCATGCTGCATGTGTTTGGGAATGATCCACTCAGTGATGTGTGCTGAAATTTTAGGTGGAGGTCAATGAATCATCACTGAGATTGTTTTTTTTTTCCTTTATGTGTCTTTAATGTTGTCTTCACAGTGACACACACATGCACACACTCTGACCTCTCTTCCAGCCCAGGATCTTCCACTCCTCTGGAATATTTTCACCATTTATGTACAGTTTACTGAGTTGTAGCATTTTGAAAAGAATAAGGTTACAGTCCACCACTCTGTGAGTCACTGAGTGTTAGATACATTATTTGGAGGATGCTGTCAACAACTACAACTGAGGCTGTCATTTTATTTGAGCCTGTCATGCATCACTGCAACAGTCAGCCGCAGTATTTTCTTTACTACCACCACATGGTCCAAGCATCCTTAGGAGCAGACATCCCAGTGATGGTTAATAAGTCATGTCACAGTGACCTAAGCCTACAAGGCCAAGCTGTAGCGTTTGTGTGTGGCATGAAGTAGCTGCATTGTTTACGTCCTGAGGATAAAAACCTTCATGTCTGTAATTACCAGCTGGAGAGTGGAGCGCTGGAGCGGCCAAACTGCTCTGAGAAAAGTGATAGTGTTTCAGTGCTGGCATGCTGGACTTGTCAAAACTATGCCAACACATGTCACAAAACAGCCTAAAATCTCTTACTTGCACTGGCTGCCCTTTTGTGGCAATGATGCCAGCTCTGGGAACCAATCAAACGCATCCTCGCTGCGGTGGTTACATCAAGTGATGTTTTTGTTGGAAAAAAGGTCATTAAAACGTAGCTGTCAGGTGAAATGGATCTAGCAGCATCTCTCTGTGATGTATGACCTAACCCTCACAATCACCTGATTGGATAACCTTGTGTATTTTGTTTTGAAGGGGCAAACCTGTTGAACTCGCCAACGCATCAAACCACTTTATTCTGAACCAATCCTCGTCTCTCCAAGCAGCCCAATCACACGATCTGTCAGACTTCTCCTCCCCCGTTTTCCTCCATTCAAATCCACATCTCATTCCTCCTCCTCCTCCTTCCTTCTAATCATCCCATAATTGCGTTTCTCCATAGCGAGTAGCAGCAGTGCATGAAGAAACCTTCAGTGTGAATGATCTATTTATTTCCCTCCCACGTCTCCTTGAATCAAAGCATTAACAATCGATTGCTTTTATTTTTCCGATCAGGAGGTAAAGATGGAGGAAGCTATGAGCCACACAGGTATCCGCCAAGTTTTGTTTCTCTTCAGTGGCTTTTTCTTTAACATCTGCATGGGCCGAATTGCCTCATACCCACTAATACATCCGTTCATGGAGTGCCCGATGCTTGATCTGTGGCTGCATGCTGGGATCACTCTAACAAATCATAACAGATGTATATTTTTTTCCATCTCTATGCACACAGTCCATCTTCACCTTTACCTGCTGTGTATCATCAGTCTGCAGCTTCTTGAATATCGAACAAGCGGTTAAAAAATTCTCTGCCACATGTTTTCACACCTTTGCTTGACAGTGCAAACTAGTTTCCCATGTTAAAAGATAAAATCTATCTTTTTTTTTTAGTAATTTCTAAGATGGCATGGCTATAAACATAATAATCCAAAGTCATATAAGGAGTTGCTGTGTTTACCTGAGACCAACCCATGCATTAAGTGCACGTGAATGACAATGCCTGATACTGTATCATCCCCCTCATGCATCATGAAAGGGAATAGTTTGACATTTTGGGAAATAAGCTTATTTGCTTTCCTGCTGAGAGACCGATGAGCAGATAGATACCACTTTCATGTTTTGTATGCTAAATATACAGCCCAGAGACAGTTAGCTTAGCATAAAGTCTCCAAATGGGAACGCAAAATCCTCCCAGAAGCACATCTAAAGCTCACTAATCGGCACTTTATATTTCGTTCGTTTCATTCATACGAAACCGAAGAGTAAAAACAGCAATTTGCAGTTTAATGTGGAGTTATGCGACGCAATATTTCTTGGCTAGAAGCGTCGACTTCCTGAGGTCACAATTGTACTGAATAAGGTGTGTGTTTGTGAGCGTCTGAACTGCTGAAGGGGAGATTAGTTTTTAATCTTTGGAGCTCAACCAACATCTCCTGGCTGTAGGTTTCATTTTATTGGACGAGAGGAGTATCAATCTTTTCATCTAACTTTCAGAAAGAAATCAAACAACCACCCAAAACTTGAAAATATTCCCTTAACACATCACATTCCATGCCAGCCATGTCCACAAATAATAAACAGTCATCACGTTTTGTGTCAGTGTAGCATGACATCCAGAATAGCTCTCATATCTGCTTCATGGCCATTAACTAGTGGTAGAGTGGACATTTGAGTTGCCGTGACCTCTCTGTCCTCCCACTGACCTCTGCACTTTTGACCTCTGTTTCTGGCACCTGCTTACCAGGCGACAGCAGCATCGAAAGTGGTCAAAGAGGAGACCAAGCCTCTCCTTCCTGTGAGTCCCTAAGCCTATGTCAAACCATCTTCGTTCTCTAGCTGCAGTAGTTAGAAAGAAGCTGATGTCAAAGCCAACCAGAAGTGATACTTCTTGCCCTCAGTTTTACCTGCAGACTTCAAGCTGAGCCCAGCTCTGATTATGGCTTTTGCTGCAATTTTCTTTTGTCTCTTCTCTTTATAGCATTTTGAATTGATCTTTTTTTTTTCTTTCTGGGAAAACATTCAGCGCAAGCTCATTTTCTTGTTTTTTATTTCTTCCTAAGCATCTTCTTGTTTTGTTGACCACCTTTTTGTTCCTTCTGCTGCTAAGTTCTTTTATTCCAGGTTGCCTGACTTTGCTTTTCAATCCAGTCCAGGCCTGTCATTAACTACGCCATTACATATTTCTTGTGCAGCTTAGTATGGTAGTCAAGTGTTTTAAAATGGATCATCATTAAATTTTTCTTTTCAGTCTCTTTCTAATGTGAATTAGCAAAAAAGGCAGCATGTGTTTGCATTACTCATGGCTTGAGCTCTGTGTGAGTGCAGTGTTTATCTAGTTTATCTAATGCTGCTTTGAAGTGTGTGTGTGTCTGTGTGTGTGTTGCTTGGGGCCACAGACCCCGTGGAGGTGCTGCTTTAGAGAGAGCCGGAAGCTGGGCATGACTGCATGCTGTCTGAGTAAACTTGAGAAGAGCTCCCTGTTCTTTCAGCCCCAGATCCTAACGGTCTTCTGTTTGTGTTTCTTCGGCAGCACACAGCCAATATGGGAAGGACGACAGGGTTAAACTGCCCAACCTGACAG
The DNA here is from genome assembly GCF_022539595.1 of Amphiprion ocellaris. Classification (NCBI taxonomy): domain Eukaryota; kingdom Metazoa; phylum Chordata; class Actinopteri; family Pomacentridae; genus Amphiprion; species Amphiprion ocellaris. The sequence continues at coordinate 14,768,794 of NC_072787.1, read as the reverse complement.
ATGAGGAGGTGAACTGGCAGGAACTGGAGGATTTGTATAGCATAAACGAAAGCCTGTATGAATGTAGGCCTGACTACAGCCCCAGCCCAGACAACTGGGCCAACTTCCAGAAGGATGTAGATAATATGATTGCACTGCGACACGTTTTTACCAAATTCAACCAAACCCATAAGCTTGACGACTCCACCCTGCCAGAGCTGGGCTCCGGGGCCGGGGGTGGAGGCCTTGAAGAAGGCAGCGGAGAAGAGTTGGCCTCTGCCAGTGACGTCTGGCCGGGCCTGGCCACAGAGACTCGCCCCACCACCCCCGCCCCCAGCGAAACGCCATCAGCACCACCCACACCCAGACCCACCCTGGAAAGGAAACTGGAATCTGTTGTCAACGACCTCCCCGAGAGGCTCGTCAACAGACCCGGGGTGTCTGTTATGTCAGTGGTGTCGTCATCAGGTCCGAGTAGAGACAAGGTTATCTTCCAGAGCGATGCGTGGGCGCAGCAGCTGGAGGAACTGGAAGGAGGCATGTTTAGCGGCAACGGACTGACGGAGCTGGAGACCCGACACGACAGCCTCTTGCGTACTCACAACAGCCTGCGAGCCCAGTTAGAACCAGGCCCGAGCCACAGAGAGGCAACCAGACCACAGGGTCTCGGTCTCGGCCTGGACCCTGCAGAAGAAGAGGACATTTTCCAGGCCCAAGGCTACCTCCCCTTCTCCCCACAGACTCTGAGGCCCAAGGTACAGGCCAGCGCCACCGAGAGCCCCACCACCACACAGACTAGCGCCCCACAGAGTGTCGGGGTGGTACTAGAAGTGCTGCCTCAGTCAGCGCTGCCTCTCACCTTGGACTATGAGGGCAGCGGCTCCCTGCCTCAACCTTCCAATCAGACCCTCTGAGGCAGACACGAGCTCTGGCCAGCCAGCCAATGAGCTTCTCGTCGCCACAGTGACACAGAGACACAGGCGATTAGGAGACGAGCTCGCCAAGAGCAATGGCGAGTAAAGCCACCTCAGTCAGTCAGAGTTGTATAATGAGTATTAAAGTTATTGTTTATTTTTTTACTGGTGCCTACAATTATTAGTAAAACAGTGTTATGTTTTTTTCTTTTTTTCAAATATATATTTAGAAAAGAAAAAGCCTTAATGCAGCTAAACTTAAGTGGTGGAATTAAAAGTGATTAATTCCATACGGATAACACCATTGATGTTTTTAATATATGTTTTTATGAAAAACAAGTGCGAGTGGTGAAACCATCTCAACATCTGAATGGGTGATTAGCATTAGTTAGGTACGCTCCAGTCTTTGAACAAACCAGAAATCCTGAACCTGCCCAGTCATAGGAAACTCCATCAGAAGGCAAAACAGTCCCCGAATGCACTTTTTAACTCTTTCACATTGTGATCCTCACCCTCCACTGCTTGTGGTTTTGAAATTTGTGTCCATTGTGAAATTAGATTATAATGAAATGATTATACCTAAAAAAAAAAAAAACCTGGATTATCACTTCTGAAAATCAACATAACATCCATGTCGCAGTAATATAAAGTTTAGACAATCACGGGACAGTTTAAAAGCCAGTTTCAAGGACATTTACAGCTGACATCTTGGCATGAATTACAGAACTGCAGCAAACCTATAATTGCTTCACGCAGGTGAGGAAAACTGCCTGGCTCGGGTGTTAATTTTTGATGGCGGGGCATTATTTATTGTTCACTAATTAGCTGCAACACTGCAAAAGTTCCAACTTTGCAGAGTTGCACATTTATCACAATTCACAGCATTTTGTTTTTAAGTCATATTTTCCTCACAAGAAAGTGCTTACACAATCACCAAGGGGGGTTGGAGAATGCTCGTTGTGTAAGTTTTATTTTCAGAAATGTCACCGATTCATTATGTGCGGTATGATAAAATGCTTTGATAATCCAGAGTACAGTGTTGCACATGGTCAATTCATTTCGAATGTAACCGTATAGTCCTTGAAAACTGGTTCTATGACAGCACACTGTGTTCCAGCTTTGTCTGTGACAGTACATTCAGTAAAGCAAAGTATTACAAGTCCACAGAAGGCAAAATTTCTTGTCAAGGTATCGTCTGGCTAATAACTGGTTCCGCAAAAACCTCATCCTTCTCTTTTCTCTTCTTGACGGTGTGTGTAGAACAAGTCTGGTTTCAGGAAAGCCATGACGCTGTTAAGAAATAAACCCCTTCAACCTCAAATGTTGTCCCACTACATGTCTCAGCACTTCGTAATAATTCAAACAAGCTGATTTTTTTTCAGTTTTTAATGACAAATATCAAGTATTCAAGGCATTTGTAAACCAAGTGTTCACAAACATCAATTAGACCTCTGCTCCTGAGGAACACAAAGCGATAAGAGCTCAACTTTTTCAGAATACACCTGTTCTGTCCAGGGAATTCACTTTCAGTTCAAATACTGAAGAAAGGAAATGTGTTAAAGCAAAATTTTTTTACAGTCAACGTGAAGTCGCCTGTGTCAGTAGTAGTCCAGTCATTTCAACAGCAGGACACTGAATTCAAAGTAGTAGGTGTACAGTACAATACAGTCAGACTTCACTGCATTTACTGGACGATTCTCTACACTTCCCTACAAAGAGTGCACTGTTGGGTTTGCTTGCTTGGTTGTAGGAGGAAGATGGTTTTAATGCATCGAAGCCAAATTTTGACAAAGAGCAGGAATTCGATTTTAATTAGTGTTTGGGAAATAATGCTGTTCTGCCTCACAGTAAACAGATTTTATCTACATTTTTACCTACATGTGTTCATAATATCAGAGTTTTGTGAGCAGCTATTAGATAAAGTGACTGCAAAAAACATGAGAAGTTCCTGTTAGGCTTTCTAGTCACATTTGCATTGGGCCTGATCAATAATCCTGCATTGGTATTCCTGTTTAGCGAGCATGATGTATATGGTGCACTAGAGGAAGAATAGAGAATCATTACAATGGGAGAGAAGGGCATTGTGGGTAGCATAACTTACGCATTTCAATTAATTTAACTGTGTAGTCGCATTTACAGGAGGAAAAAAAGATTTCAACAGCCCGTCTTCTTCCCTCCCCCGATATAAAATGAACCTCCCCTTGTGAATAATACTGTTCAGGCACCGCGAGACAAATCCACTGTTTTTGTTACTTTTTTTTTTGCAGCTTTGTCTTTTTCTTTTTTTCCTTTTTAACTACAATGTCATGGGTTAGTTCATAAATATGCTTCTAACTATGCGTGAGCTCTATAATATGCTTAATTTGCTTTGTCAGTATTTACACAATGATCACTTATGAATATGTAATTTGAGGTGCTAAGTCACGATAATACTAAAATTAGTCACTGCCATTTACCACGTGATGAACCTTTACCAGGCAGAACACCATGAATCTTGGCCAAAACAAAAAAAAAGTTCATCGAAATTTATCCACTGCATTAGATTCTCCGTTACTTTGCAAACTATTAATAACTAAAATGAATTAATACTATGAGAATATAAAATTCAATACATTTATTAGACTTATCTTTTATTCCCCCGTCAGGAAATGGAAAAAAAATACTCCTAAAATTTTGGTTTTCAAAACACGTCACAGATTTGACCTTTTCTTGATATCTCTAATATCAGAATAATGCATTTTGTAACAGAAAAAACTCCCCGTTCCCACCTCTATCGTTTCTTTACAGACATTACCTCTCCTGTTCGAAGGAAAGAAAAACCATAAGATACGTCAGCCCAGTGTTAAAGGAAACGAGACAGTTCTGTTAGGATAGTTGAGGCTCATGCAAGCACTTTCAACATGCCTCTCATGAGCGTCCTGTGGCTTCACCATCAAACTAGCAGACATGATTTCAACACTGGACAGAATAAATATCCAAAACAGCAGATAATCTTTCTTTTTGATCTTTGGGAAACTGGAGTGCTAAATTCAGAGCAGTGACTAAGTTTAATAACTAACCTTTAAACCAAGAATTTCCTCGTACAGTAGGTCTGACAAACATTCACTGGCCTTCACACAATCATCTCTGCATCCACTAGATGGCCCCCAAACGCCCAAGAAACGGAATAATCTTGCTGATAAAAAGGGCTCATGCTTGCTGCACTACTTCTTTAAAAGTCTAGACTGCTAAATAACTATGTACATTTGATGACCGTTAGAATGGAGAAGCCATTACAGTACAGAGCCAAAATGATGCATCTTTTGCAGTAGATTAGATACGGATCATTTTACTCGGAAGAAGTTGCTTTCAAAAAGGGGTTAAAGAAAAGTTTTACCGCATTTTTAAACCTACTTTCACATCTTTAGGACAAACAGTAGCTGCAGCACAAGGTCAGAGATGAGATACCATTCTTAGATTCCTTTGTCCTACTTGGCTAATTATTAACATTTTCATAATAATAATATGTTATGAAATACAGATTTGTTGCTCGCTGACTTGACTTGCCACAAAAGTTATAACACACTGTACCATTGGTGTTTGTCGGCTTTAAGCTACATGGTTACCTTGCAGAGGCGAGAAACTGTGGCTCCGGATCTGTGACAGCTGTTTCCAATATCACAAAAGCGGAGGGCAACAAAGCAGAATACCGTCAATCAACTGAAAGAACAGTGACTGGCTTTTCAGCGGCTAGCATTTACCCTGGTAGCTAGCTTCGTGTACTTGACTGGCCGAGACAGCCTGAGAGGCACTGTTAAGAAAAAAAATAAGGAACAGAGGTGAGAGGATTAAAAAATAAAACCCCTTGTCATTTCTGAGGATACAGACAACACAAATTAACCAGACGAGAGAACAGGTGGAATGGCTTAAATATATGGGAAACAGCTGATATGCTCAAACTGTGAGGGAAAATGGGATCACGAAGGAGCCGACGACGATGTGGTAGTATGTGTGAATTTAGCAGAGGAGAAGAAAGAGGTACAGATATGGATTACAGAGGGAGCTGTACAGTACTGAGAAGGGAGGAGCTGTACATAGGATCTTGCATAGTACAGGTTTGTCTGTTGTGCTTTAGACGCCATGTTGATGATGACCATCTGTCTGTACAGAGATTATAATGCCCTGCCCTTTAACAGTAGCACCATGTGATGTCTTTACATCATCCAAACCTTGACGTGGAGGTCTGACCTTCAGTGTGGATGCTGTGTGTGGCTGCAGCTGATGATATGCTCTGAGTGAAACGTCTTTCCATCTCCTGCTATCATAAACGACGAGCAGCCCTTTGGTATGGTGGGCGTACTTGTGTCTCTGCCTATCTTGCGACATCGGCTTGGGAGCCCCGCCTTGTGCCTGATCGGTGTAAATCAGACACGGTGTTGTGCAGAAACACAAACAGGAAGGCACATGTCACAATGAACCCCAGAGGGAGGCTGGCGTGCTCTCAGACATGGGCAGAGCCTCTGTGGTGGTGTGGCAACAAGATGGGGGGAGTTATTGCTTTGAGGGCGTTGCCCGGGCAACTGAGGCTGCTGTGGCCGCGGTTGAGCAGCAGGGCGGCCGGCGGGTCGGGCCGAGGCGGGATGAACACGGGGCAGGAGCGGGTGCGGGCGTGGCTTTTCTGGCCCCCGGCGTGGCATATGAGCTCGCTGACGGTGCCCAGCGGAGGCAGGTGCTGGCGCCAGCGCTCGGCTCGCGCCTCCTTGTGCTTGATTGAGTACCAGGTGAGGAAGATGAAGATGAAGCCGACGAACTTCAAGCTGGCGGCCAGGCCGAAGTAGACGAAGCGGAAGGAGGTGACGTCGTATTCCCAGCAGGAGCCGTGCACGCCGCAGTCCTGCTGCCACAGCATGCAGGTGGTGTCAATCACAGCACCAAAGTAGATGGGCGTGGGTATGTAGGCTGGAGGGGAAGACAGAAGTTGTAATAATAGTTTCATCCAGCATGCTAACATTCGCATGGGTTTAATGACACAAGCTGCCATCACAAAGTCATGACGCTGGGCTTTCAAAAAGCAAAAACCATAACTGATTTAAAGTGGTGCAGCAATACACTGCTCCCAGCGCTCCTGCAACATTTGACTTTTTCGCTCCCACTTCCCATCCTGACCTTTGGCATGTGTGCATTTAGAATTTCACAACAGACCTCAAATTTAGGCACAAAGAAAACATCAGAGTCTGTGTCAATCAGTGAAAATTTACACAGGTGACGAGCTGGGTCTGCAGCTAGCTTCAGTGGATAAGTCTGAGGGAGAACAGAGGACACAAACTAACTAAACTGTTGTGCTTACCATCACACCAATACACACCCATGTACATCAAACTGACAGCACAATGAATTCAAGATGGAGGGTCACGGTTTTGACCAGTGGAGGAGGACGAGTCACAGATGGCACTTGACTTAAATGGAGTGTTCCAAACAAATCAGGAACTCTGGGAGCAAACTACTTTGAAGGGGATCGTGTGCAGTTTTTGCATTTTATAGGCACAGTCTCACAACGCTTTGATCACACATGACAATGTGTTGAGCATGAAAAAGGGTGAAACTAAAGATCTTGAATATTGATTTTCAAACAAAGAGGCAAAGGTAGAGCCTGTGAAGAAGTTCTACATGTACTAACCATTTCAAATTTGAAACAGTTTTGATTAGTGTGTGAGGTTTAGTTAGAAAAGAACAATGTATTTTCATTAACCAGTCGGAGTTTCACAATATTTGTGGAACTTTTTGCTTTTGTTTCCACCATTGTCGTTTGAATCTAATCAAAAATTAGACTCACATTAGTGCTAGTGCAGATTTTTTTTTTGTGCTAAAGGTTTTATTTTTTAAACATACACTTTGCTACTTATTTAGTCAGAATCTATTTGCTAAAAAAACACAGATTTTTGAATGTGCTGTTGATGTGTACGATTTCTCTGCAAAACAGTGCACAAAGGTGATCTCGAAATGCTGTTTGTGACATTCACAGTGCAGTATAATTTAATCATGTATACGAAAGCACACGTTTCAGTCTCTCAAATTAGTCCAAGGTATTGAATAGTGCTGCTCCAAAAGTAGTAGTATGCTACATATTATATACAAATCAGGATGTAGTGTGGAACTTTAATGTGCTGCAGTTCTGCTTTTGTACCACTTGGTGGCACTATTTGTCAGCAGAAGGAGGTCTGATCTCATGTCCATCATTAAGAAATAGACATAATATTAGAAACACCTTTCAAAATACTTCATCCAGTACAACGCTGCCATTACCTAAAGCCTCAAAAATTTAAGATTTCTCCGTTTCTCAGGCAGGGTCCACATGAATAGAGCCCCAATAACGTCATAATGTAATATTTATTGCAGAGTTCATGTACAGGATGACAGATTGTAGTGGTCTACACAATGAAATTCAAAGGTTCATATTCTTAGATTCTCTTAACTACACAAATACACTGACATCCTGTGGCCAGGCATGTGCCCTTCTTGTAGTGGTTTATGAGCAGTGATGTGACAGCTTTACGTTCATGTTGCCATGCCGAGCTGATCAGAGGCATGTTAAGGCAGCGCTTACTGGCCCTGGGGGAGTTTCTGCACACATCTACACAGAAGTTCACGAAGGTCAACTACAGTGCGGCATTCCTACTCGCTCTAAAAACGCAGTGTGTTAGCGAGGATGAGTGAGAGATTGAAAGCTGGAGAAAACAACCGTTTCGGAAAAGTGGATTATAGACCAGCTGTGAAAAATAACACCAGACAAAGTGGCATGTTTTTTTTTTTTTTTGTGCCAAATCCTTGAACTGCTCAAGAAGCAGTTTACTGACTAATTAATTACAAGGACATTACTTTCATTCAATTACACCCTTTGTGCTTTCAGAAAATCTTTGTAGATTCAATGAAGAAGTGATTATAGGAGATTTATCACAGTTCACAGCTAGGGAGGCTGATTCTAGTATGTAGTGCAAATTGTCATGAACTTACCAAGAGTTCGGAGTAAGACAAACTGCATCCCAAGAGCAAAAGGCCTCTCTTGTTCATCAACAGACCTGAGTGAAGAGAAACAACATGTCATGGTATGAAACTGCTAAACTGTAGCCACATTAAAAAGATGTGAAAAAGACACCTGTCAAGGAAGAGAGCTGGAAAAGATGGTTAAAGTGTCTGGCAATGATTGGTGGACCCTTACCTGAGTGTGACGATGATGGCGGAGGGCTGGGCACAGGCGGTGATGAGTGTGACGATGAAGAGGAAGATGAGGAAAGGGATGAGTGTGTTACATGTGCGGTCACACTTCCCCGACATGGCGTAGCCGTTCTCATTCAGGTAGGTTTTGACAATGACCAGCTGGAGCTGGTTGACCTGGCCGCCGGAGGACGGAGTGATGACCTGTCTGCTCTGCACGCAGGCACAGTCAGTGTAGTTCCTGATCTGTAGTCAAAAACAGCACGAGTTAATTCTGAAAGTCACTCTTTTGCATATGACTAAAATGTGAATCTGAGCCCTCTAACGTCCAATAATATTGTCGCTGTACACACAGACTGGGTGGCACCAGCTATGTGGTGCAATCAGTGATCTAGACAAAGAATCTAAACATTTCTTTCCTTGCGTTGTTTTGATTTCCTATTTGACATTGTTGTGGAGTCGCTTCCTGCAATTCCAGAGCTATGGGAGGAGAATGTACAGAGAACAGGCCTTTGTGTGTCCATTATGATTTGTGTGTCCTCGGGCGACGTTCTCAGATTTCTTTTTCATCTTTCGGTCTTACTTGATGTTTACAGCGAGTACTTATCTAACAAGAAAACAATCGGAGCTATAAATGTATGTAATTCATTTTTAATTGAATGTTTTTTTTCCCTTTTCGTGCCTCCATGTGCCCTCACCCCGGTGCTGTCGTTGCCCACAGTGCTGCACCCGGCCAGACAGGGGTTGAAGTAGGTGATGCCATCAGAGCCGCAGACTGGAGCGTACTCGTGGATCCTGCAGCCACAGTTCACGTTGCAACTGCCGGTGAGGTTCCTGTGGGTCATTGTCAATGTCGGCCTGCAGAGACAGACAGCGGAAAATATTAACTCAACCACACTATGACAGAAGTGATATTTCAAGTCTGGGATAACACACTTGTTTGTACACGCCGCTTAGTCCAATTATGTTTTCCTTTTTACTGGGCTGACTCACGTGCAACACGTGTTTTTAGGCTGATAACATTTCTCAAAACATATCAGATAATGTTACAATGCAAGGTGTTATTTCTTTTAACCCTTGTATCATCCTGCGGGCCAAAATTGACCCAGTTTAAAGTTTGAAAATGTGGGAAACAAAAATCTATTTTCACAGTGAAACTTCTGATGTCCACATTTTTAAGTTTTACTGATACATATATATATATATATATATATATATATATATATATATATATATATATATATATATATATATATGTGTGTGTTTCATGTGAAGGAAAATGCAGTACAGAAGCTGAACAGGCTGCCAGTCTTCCTGACAATGTTTACCGGTGTCTCAGTGTCTCATTATAAATCTGCCACACATAATCCCTTTAATTAGCTTCAATGTAGACTTCCACCGGCTCGTGTGATGCAGGATGATAAGGGGACGGAGGCGAGGGGCTGAGGAAGCGACACCTCCACTGGCTCTTTAGGCAGTGTGGGAACAGTTGCTCTAAGCTAGACAGGACTTTGGCTCCGTCAAAACCAGGAGCAGTGAAGCGAGTCCTGGGTTTTCTCTGGGAGGCTTCGCTCTGAGCCCTGCGGAACAGACGGGGACAGGCCCTAACAACACAACAGTCGGGTGTGACGCTGACAAACACACACACAGCCAACACGGATGACCTTTTTTTAACCAGAGGATTCTAATCTAATAATGCGCTTGAGGTGATTATCTTGTCATGCTGCAAAATGACAGGCTGTATACATTGCTGTTTTGTTTTTTTTGTTGTTAATTACATGTTTTCAAAGAACTTTCAGCTACCTCTTCAATCAATGGACCATCATTTCTACAGAACCACAAACTGATACTCATGGGGATTTTTATATTAGCTGTCACCGAGGAGGCACATTTTGGGCTTGTCCTGACATAACAGTGTCACATTCCAGACACTGTGTGTGTTTGTGTGAGGGAGAGACTGTGTGTGCTGGCAAAAACGGAAAAAGGCATCAGCCCTGCTGGATTCCCAAGCTTGCTGCACTGATTGCACATGTCCTTTTCCAGACTAAACCACGGCCTCCGCTGAACCCTCCAGATGTTGTGTCCCTGTATGCAGGCTGCAGCGCATAAAAACCCAAACACAGAGCCAAGAGAGCGAGTGGATTAATCTGCTCGAGCAATGCAGACACTGAAAAAGGGAAAATAATAACAAGCAAATCTATGAATATGAGGAAGGTTTACAAGAATAATAATCTCCTAACAGGAAACTAAAGCGCATTCTGTAGCTTTTAATTAAAAACACAAGGCCCGCATATAATTATGCAACATTTTTGCAGATATTTAAGAATATTACATAACTTGATGTGCCTCCTGGCTCTGTCCTTTTTAGTCTCCAGCCTGTCAGCAGGGGAGAGCCACGTCTAGACTATAAGAGCACAGACACAAAGGGCAGGCTACGGCGAAGCATTCCTCATGTGGGTGCTACCCGCGACTAGTGACCAGCGATGTTCATAATGAGGAGCCCCACCGGCTCACACGGTCTTGTTGACCCCTCTATAAACGCCGGCTTAAACAAAGACTGCTGTTATTAATGAGACAGCTATGGGACTTTGAAGGGAACACTGGGTTTCTGGAATATAATCATTTTAATAGTTAGGTGAAAAGTAAATTCCACAGAGGTTTAACAGTTTATTAGATTTCTGTTAATGCTGAGGTCTACACAATCAAAAGACAACCGATCAAAGTACTTTCATTTGTAATATTTGTGACTATACACACGTGGTCAAAATTTTTGGTACCCCTCAGTTAATCAAAGAAATACAACAGTCACAGAAATAATTTGAATCTGACAAAAGTAATAATAAATAAAAATTCTATGAAAAATTAACCAATGAAAATCAGACATTGCTTTTGAACCGTGTTTCAACAGAATTATTCTAAAAAATAAACTCATGAAACAGGCCCGGACAAAAATGATGGTACCCTTAACTTAATATTTTGTTGCACAACCTTTTGAGGCAATCACTGCAATCAAACGATTTCTGTAACTGTCAGTGAGACTTCTGCACCTCTCAGCAGGTATTCTGGTCCACTCCTCATGAACAGACTGCTCCAGTTGTCTCAGGTTTGAAGGGTTCCTTCTCCAGACGCCATGTTTCAGCTCCTTCCACAGATGTTCAATAGGATTTAGATCAGGGCTCATAGAAGCCACTTCAGAATAGTCCAATGTTTTCCTCTTAGCCATTCTTGGCTGTTTTTAGCTGTGTGTTTTGGCTCATTATCCTGTTGCAAGACCCATGACCTGCGACTGAGACCAAGCTTTCTGACACTGGGCAGCACATTTCTCTCTAGAATACCTTGATAGTCATGAGATTTCATTGTACCCTGCACAGATTCAAGACACCCTGTACCAGATGCAGCAAAGCAGCCCCAGAACATAACAGATCCTCCTCCATGTTTCACAGTAGGGACAGTGTTCTTTTCTTGATATGCTTCATTTTTGAGTCTGTGAACATAGAGCTGATGACTTGCCAAAAAGTTCCAGTTTTGTCTCATCTGTCTATAGGACATTCTCCCAGAAGCTTTGTGGCTTGTCAACATGCAGTTTGGCAAATTCCAGTCTGGCTTTTTTATGATTTCTTTTCAACAATGGTGTCCTCCTTGGTCGTCTCCCATGAAGTCCACTTTGGCTCAAACAGCGACGGATGGTGAGATCTGACACTGATGTACCTTGACCTTGGAGTTCACCTTTAATGTCTTTAGAGGTTGTTCTGGGCTCTTTTGTTACCATTCGTATTATCCGTCTCTTCCATTTATCATCAATTTTCCTCCTGATGCCACGTCCAGGGAGGTTGGCTACAGTCCCATGGATCTTAAATTTCTGAATAATATGTGCAACTGTAGTCACAGGAACATCAAGCTGCTTGGAGATGGTCTTATAGCCTTTACCTTTAACATGCTTGTCTATAATTTTCTTTCTAATCTCCTGAGACAACTCTCTCCTTGGCTTCCTCTGGTCCATGTTTAGTGTGGTACACACCATGTCATCAAACAGCACAGTGATTACTTGTTAACCCTATAAATAGGCCGACTGACTGATTACAAGTTTGTAGACACCTGTGATGCTAATTAGAGGACACACCTTGATTGAACATGTCCCTCTGGTCACATTATTTTCAGTCTTTTCTAGGGGTACCATCATTTTTGTCCAGGCCTGTTTCATGAGTTTATTTTTTAAAATAATTCTGTTAAACCACGGTTCAAAAGCAATGTCTGATTTTCCTTGTTTAATTTTCATAGCATTTTTATTTATTATTACTTTTGTCAGATTCAAATTATTTCTGTGACCATTGTGGGTTTTTCTTTGATTGACCGAGGGGTACCAACAATTTTGTCCACATGTGCATATCTGCGGAATTAGCTTTTCAATAATTCTTTGAAAATTTAGAATTCTGGCACTTGTGACCGCTAGATGAGAGGAGATAATGTTCCAGTAGGTGTGTACTATGTTTGTAATCAGTTTGCAGGATGTTTGGCATCATCCAAGGTCAGTTTATGGATGGTGCCTCCATGAGTCTCTGTGAATGTGTTCATGTGCCAACAAACGTCTGATCCGCATTTCTACCCGCAGGGCCGACACATCAGATGACTGTTAACTCTGCAGCTGGCTGCCGATGTGGTGTCAAACAGCGGCTTCAGAAATAGAGGTGGCAAAGTGATTCGCTGGAGCCGCGACAGCAGATGCCAGCGTTGCTAATTAATCATTCACACTCCGACACAACGCCACGCCACATGAGGATGATGGGAACGGTGACAGCATCCAAAGCCCACGCCCCTTTCAGATACATCTTCACATGCAGCCTAAGATCTTATTCAAATAAGCAGCTTAGGAATAAATGCGTTCCTGGTTCCCCAATGCCTCATATATTATGATTCACATCATGATCTCAACTTTCTGCATATCACCGAAAACCTGAAGTAGAAACAAAGCTTGGCTCTTTGTGTGGTGTTTTTTTTTTCTTTTTTGGACATGTCTTTCTATTTGTACACATGTCCTTACCCAGTGGTGTAGGGTATGTTGATGCCTCCTAGATTAATGCTCTCACAGCCCACTATGAATAGCGTGGAAAAGCAGAGCAGAGACACCCCGCTGCAGATCATGGCCAGCTTGGCTGACTCTCTCGCACCGAGCTTCAACTTCTTGATGATGTAGCCCCCCAGCACGATGCCCACCCCGGCACTGGGTACGATGATCACACCTGTGAGAAACACCAGGGAAAAGTAAAACTGGTGAGACAGAGGAAAGGCTTGTGAAGTGCTGGCAGCCCAGAAATAGAGCAGATAATTTGCGGCATGAAAAAGCGTTAACACTGAATAAATTATTGTAACTACAGTGCAGTAAGTGTGTGATCTACAGTATTTTAATCAGGCATGCTAACAGGACTTTCACGTGAGCATGTCATGCTTTTATAATACTGAGGCGGTTACACATGGTGGCCTGTGAAAATCTCAGTGTGACTTCTCCAGTTACACCACGAATAAACAACTTCAAAGGAAGAAAGGGACCAGAATAGGCTTTGCTGTATCAATGTGACCAGGCTATACTGCGTGTTACTAGTGAGTCATTTCAGGCTGTGGCACGTGCTTTCAGTCCAGCAGTTAAACTGACAGCGTGAAGAAAGGCAATGCTGGCTGCTGGCAGGATGGACCGAGCGGTAAAGTGTCATTGTGCGGGAGTGAAGGCCCGAGGTGGCCGCACATGGCAGCCCTAGAGCCCGGCCACAGGCACTCGCAGCCGGGTAACGAGCAAGATGGTGTCAGTCAGCGGGGGTGGAGGGTCATCCAAGACAGAGGATTAGCAGAGCAATGATAAAAGTGCACAGAAATGTCATCTGGCTTCTCCCTGTGTCTATGCATGTGCGTTTGTTGGAAAAACACAGATCAAGAGAATGATGGAGAGAAAGGCGAGAAAGAGAGATAGAAAAAGTGTCGCTGAGCACACTCAGTGAGAGCCAGGCAACACACAGCTGTAGCATATTATCCTGTAAGTGCATGTTTCTATGCTAAACCCATGTGCTTTCTGCAGGATTAAACATGTACACAGTAAAACCAGGTATCATAATCATGGAGCATGCAGTGCACACAAACACCATCATGTAAAATTAAAGGTTACGTGAATGATTTACACATACATTATCTGGATTAATAGCTACACTGGCATTAATGTAAGTAACATTTTTACAGTGACCTCATAAAGGTGTCTGCATGTTTATGTACCACACATTTGACAGCAAATGACTGTCAGCTGCATCTTGTGCAGAGACTGAAGACTTTGATCATCCAAAGAAAGCAGGAGAAAAACAATAAGAATGGAAATTGGAATTTTTTTTTTTTTAAAAAAGAATATTGCCCAAGATAAGGAGAGCCGCCAAAGTGAAGAAAAAGTCAGAGGAACAAGCCAAAAGCACAGCAGCAGAACGAGGGAAACTGCAGCTGAAGGGGGTGTGTGTGACATGTTACAGTTCTATTTCTGTAGTGACATCTAATGAACATGTAGCAGTGGCAGGTCTTTAACCGGGCATGACACTGGTTCAACGAGGTAGTAATTTATGCAATTTCATCATGATGTCTCTGGGACTACACTGCTATCAATCTAATGCAATGTTAAACCACTTTCAGTTTTTCTTTATATATGCTTTTCATTAGACTTGTCAGACATTGCAACTATTGCTTACAATTCAAGATGCTTCTGTTTATCGTCAGCTTTTACAGGTTTATAATTTTATTTTTGGGATCCACTAGAATATGTTTGCATGCTTTTATGTTCAAAAACTACATTATTTGTCTCCTATCATACTGTACTTTGCTATAGCCTGCCTCTAACATAACGGTTTAGGCCGTCTCATTAAAGACCCCCTTCTGAAAGGCCAAGTCTGCTCTGGGAGAAAATAATTCCCTTTGCTGTGGACTTAGGGCTTTGTAAATTTGCAAATATTTTACATACACAACAAAGTTTTAGAACACTAAAGGGAAAACTCAAAAAAGCAGTTTAATGTATTCAGATTAGTGCTGAGGGTTTAAACGTCATTGTGATATGAGCACATGCAATAAACATCAATAAACTGCTTTAGACGCCATAAATAAGAAAAGCCATGTCATGTACACGCACCATAAATTTATCCACTATATGCACACATTTGATTTAACAGATGCAGTGCTGGATTCACATAATCTGGCCAAACAGATGAAGCCCCAGCTAGCCATGACATTCCTTCAAATGACCTGCTGGAGACTGAGAAGTAAAATAGCATGATGACAGACAAAGGAGAGAAGAGCGAGGCAAATATCAGATGTTTTGTTGAGTTTAGAGAAAGTGTTTTTAAGGGAACCAGGGAAATGAAACTTTAATATGTTCTGGCAGTTATACAAGCAGTTATGTCTAAATTAAATTAATATTCTGTTTAACTGGTTGGCATCTATGTGCACTTGGTTCACTAAAAGCACATTTGAAACAATTCATCAACAACTGTTCATTGCACATTGCAGACCTTCCTTATACAGCGTGGGCCTAATTCAGATTATTACAATACTATGAAATCCCATTAAATTACATTTTACTTTTTTTTTTAAAAGCATCAAATAAATAATTAATTACAGTTAAAACACTGATACTCTGGACTTCATTCATTCTTAAAAATTCAAACAATCCCTCGCCAGCATCAGGGGAATGTCACACTCAGCCAGTCCACCTGGCTGGCCTTGGAAACACTGAGCTCCTATCGACAGGAGTGCCCTCTCCTCCTCCTCCTCGTCTCTAACCATCATCACATCCCAGCAGCTTGGCATCGTTTGGGTAGTCACGGCAACCGCACCACCCGTTTGCCCTTACCCCTTGTATCCTGGCAACAGGCAGATGAGATGAGGCAATGGTATTGTGTATATTTGTGTGTGTGTGTGTGTGTGTCTGTATGTGTGTCTTGAAACAACCATATGTTAGCCGAAAGAATACTTGGACACACAAGCGCTTTTTTTTTGTTGCCTTCAAAGCCATAATTGAGTTTTCAATCACTACTTGCTGTAATAATCCTGATAGCAGATTAGTTGTGTATTAGCACCACTGGCTCAGACACGACTGAAGGATTAGACGGACTCTTTGTACACCCTACATATGTGGTGGTGTGTGTGTGTGAGTGTTTGTGTGTGTGGCCACGCTATGATGAATGTGGCTCCTGCAGTCAGCAGAGACTTGTGTGTTACAGTCAGGGGATGTAATGGACGCTTATCACTGAATGAAATCAAGCAGGACTCTATGACTCATAGCGCTGCCCTTTGCGTGTGATTCACTGCGTGCACGTGGAGAGGTGTGAACAATGTGAACCAGTACAGACTAACTGTGCATGTAACGTGTGATGATCATTTATTGTCCTGTTCAAACCGAATATGTTTGGGACTTGGACAATTGGTCAGATAGTTCAAGCAGTATAAAATTGTACCTTTGGGAAATTATACTGAACATTTTCTTGTGGAATTGTACAAACCAAAACGACATGAAAAATAGCAGGGAGATTAATCAATTAATAAAAGTCACATCATATTCTACAGCAGTATTCAGAATCTCTCATCACAGAGTCCAACATCCGTGATGGTGATGTCTGGCTTTGCTGTACTGTAATGGCATTTCATAATACACAGCAATAGAGAGCAAAGCATTTAATGCATGAAACAGTCAATATGATAACAAAAGAAATAAGTAAGAGTGAGAGATACTTGACAAAAACAGGCTTACCAGTGTATATGCTGGCATTTGAGGCAGGGATGCCAAACTGTGACTCAATAAATTTGGGAATGAAGGTGATAAAGGCGGTGACAATGGCGCACTCTGCCGTGTAGGACAGGCTGACAAACAGGAAGGTCATGTTGCTGAGGATCCTCAGCGCTGCCTTGGGGAGGTCTGGGGACAGAAACAAGACGAGACAGAGCACCTCGTTATTGTTGTGCCGTAATTAACACACAATCATTCTCTCAATTTGGCTCTCACTCCTCACTCACTCCCACATGAACTAAACCCGATGGAACCATCAGAAGAAGAGTCATTAGTGGAAAGCTGTGATTAAGAAAAGACAAAAAAAGCTGTATCTGTAACCCAAATAAACCTTATGTAATAATAACCTTGAGTAATAACAGGGATAAAGTCTCACATAGATAAACAGTCTCACATTCCAAGATGCACTCCATGTCTCATTATTCTGGGTAAATTCAAGTTAGAACTGAGCCTGCAGAAGCACAAAACAATACATGAACGGAGTAATGAGCACTATCTAAACATCAGCGCTGCCTTTTTAATTACCTGTCTGCATCTGTAGTTGCTTTATCAAGCTTTAATAACCTCATAAAGTAACACGCAAGTTCACCAAACGATGCAAACATGTAGATTATGTGCATCTGCACTGCATGTGCAAAACAAACCGAGCTTTGCAAATGGAGCCTGAATGCCGTCACCCCTGGTTTATCACAACAAGGGCAAACATGCCCTTTATCTCTCCTTGAGGGTTGTGTCCATATGATTTGGTCACCATGATGCATAATGCCCTCTCATGCTGTCTGTCAAAAGTCATGTGGTCCTACTGTAAGTACATTGCTGTTACTGGGCAGAATTCAGCTGCTTCTGCTTCAGCTGCACTCTAGTACTTTGTTTGTACCGGCTGAGAAAAGTGCCACAAATAAAAGGGGTAGCAAATGCTTTTACTGTTTCCCAAAGATGAAACTCTGACGTCAGTGACAGAACCTCTGTCCAAACAGGAGCTAACAGGGATTCCGGTTGTTACTCAGAGGCATATCAGAGCAGATGCTGCCTGTCACAGCAACTCAAACATGGGCCTCCCAGTTGAACTGCTGTCTCCCAAATCATTACCATCCTTCTGTTGATAAAACACCTTCACAAAATGACAGTTAATAGCATTAAATACCTTACATTCCACTTAAAATACCTACATTTAAAAAAAAAAGATAACCCATAAACTGCTCTGAGAAAATAAAAATGAATTTTTCAGTTTTTTCTACCCCATATCCACAATCTGAGGGTGCAGTCCAATCACAAATATGTCAAAAATGCATTTCGACTTACGGCAAATCCTGCGCTATGGCGTGTAAACACAATTTCACCCAACAAAACACCTTCCTGGATTTTGGGAAAGGGCAGCTTACCCTGTTACGTAAAACCTGCAGCTCTGCCAGACTAATTTGTGCAACTGCTGCAGTTAGAACATTGGTTTGGGTGTGTTGCCCGCAGTCTCCATAAACCTTGTTTGTAAGAACTAGCCGAGCTGGTAATGTGGACTTTTGCCAACTTTAGAATCATCAAATCACAGTTCTCTACCCATCCCAATATCCCGTTTAATGTACAAACATGTCAGGTCACAGAGGAAGCCTGTCTCTGGTACTGCTCCCTTATAATGACCTCTTGTTGTTTCATGTGTGCATCCCTTGTGTGAGAGACGTTTGCCTAAAATGTCATTTCCAGTGGTACAAGGTCACTGGCGCATAAAAACTCCTCCATCTCAACGAGGCTGAGGTGTAAAATTTCATGAGCAGCTTGACGGAATGAGGATCTCTGCAGTCCACAGGGACCTCACATTCAAGCTGCTGCTCTTCTAAATTACTCATATAGTTTGGGTGCTTCTTTACTGTAGAATGTCCTGAACAAGACCGAGGATGTGCAGCACAGACTACATCTCCAAACTGACCTGGAGTTGGAGCAAAACGCTGTTGAAGAGTTCATTTGTCCAAAACAAAAAGTATTAAACATCCATTTATTATATTTTTTTTAGTGCAAACAAAAAATTCAGGGTAACAAGAAATCAAAGAAAGATTTCGTCTTTGGTTTTGTATTGTGCAGTAGAAAATCCGAAAGACCAGGAAAGGTCCCTCCATCAAAATAATTATTAGTAACTTAAAGAAGTGAGGTCACTTATGGCTAAGCAAGGCTCCTTCATTTCAATGACTTTAAACTTCGGGGGCTGATTCCACTCTGAAAAACTCTATGGTTCTATATTTTCTCATGCAAATCTTTCACCTCACTCTTTGTTCTGTCCCTGTGGATTCTGTTTTAAGTGTGTGGTCTGTCATAGGCCACATCTGGGAACAAAAGTTAGACTTGGCCAGCACATCTAACGGCACACACATCTGACTTCTCCAGTTTTATCCGGTGTGTCCAGGGGTTTTAAACTCTTTGCTGACGGCAAACTTTATGGCTTTAGAGTCACAAGGCTCTCATGAGGGCTTCTTCTGGCTCATGTATTTCATAAGCAAATGCCACAAAGGAAAGCAAGAACAAAAGAAAAGGCAAGAAGAATGTGAAGTGGATTATTATTGCCTTTTATTGGAGAGGTTATTAGGAAGTTGGCCAGTCCAACTGGGTGACACGGTGCCTTGACTTGGGAATAGCCGTCTTAGCAGTAATTCAACTGATCTTGTTGTAGGTGGGGAAATGTTAGCAGCATCTGTCAGTGTTATCTCAGATCAAAGGTAGGAACAGAATAGTGATGCTAATTATTTCATTCCTGGGAGCCGGGTTGTAATCTTGTCTGGAGGGGGACAGATGGTGAAGTCCGTCCTGCTGGCGTCTACAGCAGCTGCTCTCTCAATCAGACAGACCAGTGGCTCGCAACAGTCGCCACACTTGCATTATTTGTTCAATTTTATTTGATGACACGGTCAAACTGTTTCATCCATGTGGTTTCTAGAATATTTCTCTTTCAGCAGACAGGACATAATAGCATATTATTTGCAAGAGAAGTGGATTTGAAATAAAGTAAGTCAAAATGCTGATCAGGGTCTCACACGACCAAAAATCTGCATTTTTTAAAATAAAACTGTAATCTAATTATTTACATGGTAAGGCTCAAATACTTCATACAAAGCTTTTGGTTGATGATTCAGTACAGTAGCTGTATCTAATGTTACTAGTGCTAAAATTATCATTCAATTAACTCAGACAACAATTTCACATAAAATTGACTGCTAAGTATTCCAACCATGAACTATTGGTTCAAGCTTCTACAAGAGTAAGAGACCAAGGCCATATCTCATTTTTGGTAAGTTAACACTGAAATAATGTCTTTCTAACACTTAAGGAGTGACCTGAAATAACTTAGAGGGTGTAAACAATAGCTTAAAGACACATTTTTGACATCAAATGACGCAGAGCTGTTTTATTTAATGCAGACTGATTAAATAATGGCAAATTCCCACATCTTATGAAAGTCCATATCAGAGCTGAAAGTGATTGAGCATGTGGGACTTTGGATTTCAACTTTCAATATTTACAGTCGAAACTATTAGTAGATTCTTTGCATAAATATTTAATAGATTGCACTGATAATGAAAATTATATTTCAAATGGTTCTAGTGGATGCTAAGTGCCATCTATCAGGGGCTTTAGTTTGAACAGTGGAGATTCAAACAGCATTTACACGTTGTATTTGGAGGTTGTGTTGTCCTATCGATGAATAAAATATCACCTGAATTTACTGTAGCCGTATTTCTAATCTTGTCAGGTGATTATTCATTTACTGAGACATGGTTATGATGCAGATGTCAGCAGTTGTTTATCAATACCTCAAAACATTTCAAGGGGAGTTGCTTTCACACAGCGGCAGATTAAGGTCCGGAACATTCCATAATCAAAAGTTTGTCCCTCCCAAGCACATTACAGAAAATATTCGGTGTTAGCATTTTTCAGTGTTTGTTTGTGATCTGAAGGGCAAAAAAATGCTTGTTGGAAACAGCCACTTCGCTGCAGCATATCTTTCACAGAAAGTGCTGAATTTGTGCTATAGACAAACCCACACGCCTCAATTGAAGGACATGTACAGTACTAAAATACATTCCAAACATTGAAGTGCCTGAGTCTGCGAAATTGGCCATAGTTTGCACAACGGCCCAAAACATCCTGCTGAGACCAATAAAAACAGCAGGAGAGCGAGCTGATGCATTCGTGGTTACAGTATGTGTCTCTCCAAGACAATGCCCTGTTTTGACAGCTTTGGTTGTGCCCATATATTAGGACTAATTTATGACAGTACAGCCGTTCTAAATACATGCTGGAATTCACAATAGAGATAATGCATGTATTAAAGTGGATGAGAGCAAACATGTTTGCTGCTCTGCTGCTCAGTCAGTCTAGTCCTGTGTGTGGAAATGTGATTGAGTTCCCTTGAGAGCTCATTTAAGAGAGAGAGAGAACTGTCTGTCTGAGAGCAAAAAAAAAAAAAATGAGACGAGGAAACACTACAGCAGGACTCAACTTAACCAGGGGGCTCTTCCAGGGAAAACCGGGAGATTCCTGATAAATCTGACTCAAAGAAGACCTAGCATAAATGCACAGACGAGCCTCAGCAACATACTGTACTTCACTTAAAGTCATGGTTGCCAAGCTAAAAATAAAATCACAACAGCAAATGTGTGACCTTTAGCCGTGTTTACTATTCATTGACTAAAGTTAATAAAATCCGATGTCCACTAGCAGTACCAGTGTTTACTGCTTCATTAGGCACGCTCTTCCATCATCAATCAATAATATCTTTAAAGGAGATCTCAATGAAGCTTAGACTGTTGCATAAAATGACTAATCCACGTCATTGATTAGATTAGAGGCTCTTTGTACATCAATAGTTCACAGTTCCTTTATGTAAAGTACTAGTAGCACCTTCCAGAGGTGGAAGAGAATGGTTGATATTATCGTTTTCTCACCTTTAATGTCCTTTCCGAAGCCCATAGAGGAGGAAACGTTTTGGCCTTTGCTACTGGACTTTTCCTTCATCACTTCATCATCGCTGGACACGTCACCCGGTGAGGCGATCTTTTTCTTCTTCCGCTTTTTGTGGCGTGGAGGCAGCTTTTTGGGAAAGGCAAACATGGGGAAGATGACCAGAAGCATAGCTATGGCACACAAGAGAAAGCCACTCCACCTGAAGAAGAAAGACACAACAGATGGGCTGTAAAGGCAATAGAGGAAAGACTTATTGTCACACAGGGAATGAACATAAGGAAATCGGCAGGCATGCAGATGCACATGCATATGTACCAGTTGCCAACAAAGCGGGGGTCATTCTGGTCGATGTTGACGACAGTTTTGGGGTCAACGTAGAAGCCGATGAGGACGCCTCCCAGCAGGTAGCCAGCTGCAGGTCCCAGGGCGCCCATTACATACATGAT
Organism: Amphiprion ocellaris; assembly: GCF_022539595.1. Classification (NCBI taxonomy): domain Eukaryota; kingdom Metazoa; phylum Chordata; class Actinopteri; family Pomacentridae; genus Amphiprion; species Amphiprion ocellaris. Next base: position 14,746,517 of record NC_072787.1, on the reverse strand, counting down.
GGCTGGAAGAGGCATAAACAGAATCGGTCAGAAAGCAGCAGACACTTTCCAAATTGCCCTAAACATTCAAAGTTATTTGTAAATTTTGATGGCGTGAAACCTAAATTAACTCGCATAATTAAAGCAAGAAGACAGCACTTTTTTCCAACGTCTACAAATTATTCCACTTTCCTCATTAATGCTCTTAATGGCCCAGTGTTCCCTGTTTAAATCCGACCTGGGGGAGCTGTTCATTACCTCTGATTCCTCGTCCACCATATCTGTAACACCTGCATAGAGATCAGTGGGAACTCTCAACCAGCCCTTAGGTCATTTCTCACAGCTTATGAAGCGTCTGTAACAACCGACCTGAAAGCTCCAGAGGTCTCACACTGACCTGAGGGCAAGCCTGCAGCTCTGACACACCAGCGAACTTCAGTGCGAGTGGGGGTGAGGCATTAACCCTCCAGGGGTCTCAGACCATCACTGAGGTGAGCCAATCATGCTCCGTCACTTTGCCGCAGGAAGGGGAAAACTCATTAAAGTTAGATAACCTTAGTTGGACAAGTGGAAAAACCTCCTGCGGACATCCAGCAGAGACGCAAGTCAAAGCCATTTACCAGTCGGAATCAGGGGGCAAACTTTCTATAATTACACCTGGAACATTGCCGCTAGCTGAGCGTGCGTGTGAATATGTGTGACCGAGGGGATGGATTAGCACTTTATGATTACTGTGTCTGCGTGCATGTGCATTAAAATGTGTCTCTGAATGACAAAATTCTCACACAGACTTTGCAGTTGTATTTTTACTAGCAAAACAGCTACAAACCCACACACACATATCCAGCTAAATGTTCCTGTGCCTTGATTTGTTTCTCTCAAATATAATTTTCTTGGATGCCTGCACTAAGCCCCACCGGCGACATGTGTGTGTATGTGTGTGTGTATGTGTGTGCACATGTGTTAAGTGTGCTAGCGTTTGAAGCCGAGTCTCTGTTTAGCAGCAGGTGTACTGTATGTCCAGATCAACACTCAGATGTCTAATCTCTCTCCTGGGACCAAAGGAACACATCTTTTCAGTCAGGTTGCATAACAAACGCACACATACACGCACACACTTCTCATCCATCAAGTGAGTTGTTTTTTGTCAGAATAGAAACTCAAATGCCATGTCATCTCAGTGTGCTTCACCAAATGATCTGAAATTTGCATATATCACTTCCAGTGGCTCGCATCTTTTTCTACTTCCACATTTTCATCCCAACACTTTGAGTGTTACAGGTCAACGTCTTCTCTGTGGACGTGTACAAAATTGCATTCTTGACTATTATAGCAAGTTTCAGGCTATGTGCCAAAGCCCAAACCCCTATCAAGACTTAATTAAATGATGGCTTCCTTGAACAAAACTATTGGGGAAAAGAGAAAGAGAGGAGACTGTTGCTTCAACAACAAAAAGACCCTTCAACAAATCCTCTTATCAGCATACAGCAGACACACACAAATGGTTATACACGAGCACAAAACAGAAGACAACACTGATCAATTCCCAAGGCTCCAAAGACTGTAATACAAATATCTATACACGTACAGTAAGAACATGTAATAAAGAGAAATTGTAGAAAACATGTACAAATATGAATATATATATAAATATATGTATGAAAGATGTAGCAGCTTGTTTAACAGTTTTGCATGTGAGCCTGGACGTGTGTTACTGTCTAATTCCCATAATTTCAGCAGACAAGAATCACTTCTCTAAGCACCTAAAGCAGGTGTCCACCCCCCTTTCACTTCTCCTGTCTCTTCCTCTTGTTCCCTCCCATATCATATTTCATCTTTTTAACTCCTTTCACTCGGACATTTCTCATATCCTGCCGGTCAGAGAGTCAATTCACTGCAGCAGTCAAACCACTGACACAATGTAACAGGATATTACCATCCACAGACAATAAACTATTAATTCTAGTTGGCAAGGGCAAAAAGAGGTCCTATGTTATCTCCATCTTGGAATTAAAAATGTCTCACAAAACCCAAGCTTGTGAATCACATTTTGGTGGTACAAAGCAAAGAAAGACCACAAAATTAATGGTTGACTATAACACCAACCAGAGCTTGACGATTGAGCTTAAAGACGAGGCTGAGTTGGTAGACATTTTATAGATTGCAGGCATTGCAGATTGAAACATTGAAACACAACAGCCTGATTCTCCAAATAATGTAAAGCTGGACACATCCGATGCAGAAAATTACAGCTTTTTGTTGGATAAGGACAGAAAGAATTGGGCTGCAACTGAACCACTAAAATGGTAATTCAAGAAGTTGAAATCTGAAGCCGAATTTCTGCTTGAATGATTTTGTGTTGATTTACCCAGCAATTAATCAACTGTTTCAGTTCTAGATAGAAAAATGGAGACAACTAGAACTGTAATCTGCCTCTTACAGTAGAGCTTACAGGACATCAAGCCAGAATTTAACAAAAAGATTAGTTAACATGGACATTATTGAAATGTAATGCAACAAAGATGAGTCCATAGGCCCTTCTTTTGCTACCACAGCACGATATAATTTCACTACATTCTGGTTTCAGTCAGCTATAACAGGTGCATCCAGCCAGTCAGTTGTCAAGCAAAGGTTAACCACCAAGTATGGTCCTCTGGTTGCCCTCCAAACTCCATCCTCCCCCCTGTAGGGCACCCAGGCCAGGATGGCCATATTTTATCCCCTCTGGGTGATTGTGTAAGTCTGTCTTGCCACTCCATCCATCACGTTAACAGTGTTCTGCCCACTGGAGGACAAAGGGGGTCATAAACTGCGCCTCACTCGTTGCCCTATCCTGCCCGCTTGGCACCAAGCCGAGATAGTTTAGGATCAGCAGGTTGAGATGAAGGGACCGGAGGGCCGTATCTGGCCTGAAGGGCGGCCGGGGCAGAGCCACAGGATTGAGGAATATGCTGGCACAGCAGCGGTGCTCCATCACACACTCAACACACACGCTGTTGTGGCAGACGTCAGTGGACTGCAGGGGGTGAATGCCAATGAAGAACGCATGGCGCCCGCAGGCTCACTTTACTCAATTACGCAATAGACCTTCACCAGCTGCACGTGAAGGACAATACATCGTAGACTACAAATGGCTTTGTACACGTGTGGAGGTAATGGATTAGGAACTCTCCATTGCTGTTATTGGCTTTTCTCTCTTATGTTATACAGAGTCAGCATGTAAATCATCTTCGTGGCCGACCAGTTTGACTTTCAATATGTAGAAGTAATTTTGCGCTGACTATGTTCTGGGCATTAGACATGCATGAAAAGATACAAATTGCGGATGAAGCTGCGCAGCGTGCAAGTTAACATAAGACCAGCGGAATCCAATATCAGCAAGATATTAATGAGGTCTGAGAAAATCTTTATTACACATCAGCGGACAAAACACAAACACACACATCCCAGCACTGAGAACAACTCATCAAGAAGCACATATTTATCAATTACAACTCAGTTACTTCAGCGTCAGACAAGGTCAGCCCCTTTCTGCATCCTTAACACACACACACACACACACACACCAATTCTTACATGCATGCATGTGCACACGTGACAGGGGAGGTGCAGGAGCATCAAGGGTAAGAATGAAGGAGGGGTAAGGTTAGAGAAGTTTATAGTGCATCATTGACCCCAATTTAGGGTTTCAGCTCCAGTGTTTGTGATGGATGGATACAGTGGTGTCGGGCAGATGGAGAGGAGATTTACTCAACAGTAATCCAGAAAGAGAAAGGCAATAAAGCAAGACATGGAAAGAAATGAAAACTGATAAACTGAGAGGCGAGTGGCTGGAAGAGAAAGCAGAGACCAAAAAAAAAAAAACAAAACAGGTAATGTAGGGAGAAACAGAATAATATGTAAGGATAAGGAGTGAACATAAAGAAACAGAAAGAGGGGAAAAGAGAGGAGCTGGGCTGCAGTCTGTGGTGACTGATCCTGCTGTGTAACTGAGTGATAAAGCTTGCTCAGCAACATCCCTCTTATATCTAACCTTCAGGGACCAACGTTGCTCTGTTGTCTCCACTCTGCCTCCTCCACACTCTGTAAGAGCCCCGCTCCTCCAGACTCTCTGTATTCATGAGCTGACTGACTCATTCAGAGCATGTAGGGATGAATGAGGGTGAAACAGGGAAAAGAAGAATGAAATGGCAAAATTGGCGAAATGATCGTCGCTGCAGAGAAACCGAATTGCATCTCAAGGTGTTTCTGTTTGTGCTATGCTTCGCAGTTATCAAGGCACATAGCTGGTTCCACGGCTGCCTCGGCTCTCAATGGAATTTCAGACATGACAATAAAATGGCGTCTACGTGGCCCCCCACCCAACCCCCAGCCTCTCCTGACCTTCTGTTCTCCTCACCCCTCACCCACGAGACTCAGCCAGAGGAGCAGAGAATGAAGGAAGAGAACGCAGGGCAGCCGGACCTGATGAGAAAGCACATTGTACCTAATGAAGCAGCTCCCCGGTGGCCAAACTAATTACCACAGATTAATGATTTGATTTAATTACATGGACAAAATAAAGGACAGGACTTGCCTTGTCAGAAAACAGTGGGGTTAAAAGGTTGAGGCTACAATTCACGCAGCAGAAGCATCATCAGTGTCAGGCTGCCCTTATCACATTTGCAACTCCACACATGCCGACACCAAACACAGCACAATATCTGTATGTGTGTGTGTGTGTGTGCGCAAGCATACTGATGTTGATGTGCAGTCCAGGGCATGTGTCTCATTTGTTTTGGAAGATGTTTTTCTTGTCACCGTCCGCCAATAAAGGCTGCAGAGGTATGAGCCCACCTCTGTAATCCTTCTCCGCTCTTTGGCTGGAAAGTTCGTTTCAATGAATTATGTAGCGCTCCACCTGGCTATTAGCCTCTAAACAAGCCTGGGAATGGATGGCAGGCAGCAACACAACGACCTTGGATTTGTACGCAATGTATTACGTGTGAGCTGTCGAATCTCTAAACGATTCAATAGCATTGTCTTCTCAGCATTACTTAAGAGCCGTGTCATGTTGATTTATGCAACATTATGCATCACACATTACCTATTCTCTCTACTCCGGGATAATAACTGATTTCACACTGGCTGTATGTCGGGGGGGGATCTCAATGGGCTATTCTGCTTTATTTAATAACACTTACTTTATGTGATACGGCAGCACAGAGCTCCGAATTCTGATTTGCTGCACTGTAAAGTTCAGCTCAATGCCTGAAGCTCTTTGGGAAGCGTAGCTGGAGGTGACAGCCATATGATAGATGATCTATGCGGCTTGCTGCTGTTAGAAAGTGAGCAACAGAGAGGGACACTGTTCTATGTATCCCTGTGTTATGGGGATCAGTTCAGTCATGTGACCCCCCCTCACCCCCCCAAGAGACAAGAGGAGGAAAAAGACAATGAAATAGGGGAATGACAGCATTGTCATGACAACCTGCTGACAGGGCAGTGTCTTCTTACAAGTCCTAACCTTACAGTTTCACCCAAAGGGCATGCACAGAGTGACTGTGGCCTCAAACACACACACACACAGCGTACGGGCAGTTGCACAAACCACATTAATATGCATCAGTTATCTATACACCACACACAGAGTACACAACAATAACGCGCCAATGCAAATTAAAAGGCGTGTTTTCTCTTTCCACATCCATTTGCTATGTGTGGATGATCATCTTCACGACGCATCATGTTCCCTGTCCCACAGTACAATGAAGTGCAAATTGTCATTCACAGCCTCGGGGAACAAGTTGCCTTTGCAGGACTGTGCATGTTCTTGCATTAGGCATCTGGTGAATAATCGAAAGAAAAAAAAAGATCTGGGTACTTGTTCAAGTGCTTCTTATAGAATAAGAACAGTCAGGAAGGTGAATGAGATGGAAATCAAGAGACAGGATGTGAGGTGGCATGAGTGGGGGAAAAAAGTTAAAGCAGCAGAGGTGGAAGGAGCGGTGGCAGAGATGAATGAGAATCACATGTGCAAGAAACAAACTCCCACTTTCTATCAAAACAAAGACTTAAAATCAACATAAACACAACTTACTAAAACTTACCAAGTCAGATGTTTAGAGACAAACAGTAACTAGAAAAGCACTCAGAGCGCAGAACTCCACCAAGATCATTCATTCCCCCATATGGCAATGTCAGAAATGCAGTTTCTTTACTGGAAATGCAGCATTTGTTTATTAGTTATTGATGATCAGAAATCACGGCAGCATAGAATGACCTTGCGCTGAGCACAGGCGCGTGTTATGTACAGATACCAAATTGCGGAAACACCCTTGCAATTTAATTAACTGTTCCTTGTATCATTTCAAGTCTCAATAAGTTCGCAGCAGTCGATTTGTTGTGGGAGCGCAATCGTGTGATCATCAGCAGGCAGCTTACGTAGTGTTCACTTGTCATAATTACAGTGACGTCGTGCCGCTGTCTCACAATGATACAGAAATCTTTAACAAATCTGTGGATCCAAACTATAAGCCACATCACTACCAAAATCTAATGATGTGGTCCTAAATCTGCTGGTCCGTTTTTTGAGTAATGTTGCTAACAGACAGTCACATAACCCCATTGGGTTCCTTGGCAGAGCAAAGAACATGCAGACACACATTTATATAGCAATATGGAAAGACAATGTATTAACTAAAATCCCCATTTCCTCCAAATGGCCACTGCTACACAATAAAAACAAACACAGACCACCGATGAAAGCCAGGCACTGTTAAACAGCTCAAATATGGAAGAAATAGGTCAAAAAGTCATTTTCTTCCATGCGCTAATCTGGCTGACGTTGTTTCCGTGATAAAAGCATGCCGATTTAGCTTTGCAGTTGTTTACAAAGCATAGGCTCAAGGTTTTAATTGCATACTACACCATGCATTGAATCTGGATTGTTTTAAAGATGCAGCATTGTTTTGTAAAATGAGCACACTGGCTGAAAGATGCAAATCTATCAATACAAACATTAGATGCTCAAATTCGTGTAATATTTAATTGTGCTAGCAGTTTGTGAATGCTCTACATTGTGAGTCACTGCACAGGCAGAACAGTGGATGTTAAAAGGTTACGACAGGAAAGGAATTTTAAATCTAGCTTTGAAGTGAAGAACCAAGTACATTAAGATGTATGATTTTAACTGATTAAGTAAAAAAAAACAAAAAAACAAAAAAACCTTTGATCCTGCTGTACAGTTAGGACGCATTGTGGGTCTGTGCACATCTGTGCTGAGCACCACAAAGATAAAAAGCAACATCACAGCCTTTCTGACTTGGAAATCAACATTCAGGCCACCCATCGGGCTTTTGTAGCACTTTACCTCGAGGCATTACTGTATAAGCCCCCTAAGCAAAGACATGACAAGTCACAAGGGGCCAGTAAGAACTTGATCACCGTCTGTGGTCCGTCTTCTGCATTCAACCTCCTCCTGTGTTTTCCATTTCTACACTGCAAACTCTGAACCAGTGACCTTTTAGGGATGCACTGCCTGACTGATGGGGCCGAGGTGAGAGACACAATCCATTTATACATCTCCTGCACATGCTCCACAACAGTGATACAAAAGCTTTTCAGTGTATGACAATAATGCCCCAATCTTTGTCATAGAGGAGGAAAAATCCAAACAGTATCCTGCCATTAATTTTTCATGCAAGCTGTTGTACTTTCCATGCAGGGGTTCCCCAAGCTCACTTTGCAAAATCAAATATTTAGAAAATGAAAAAAGAGAACGGAGGGGTTTTCTCTATTTATAGCTACTCCCCAGCTGCAGGACAGAGCCTTAGGTACAGTAGTGAGCCAGCCAATGAGGCTACTATTCTGCCAGCTATGAAGACACTGTTCCATACTCATTGGTATTAAGTGGAAGAAAAGCAACACATTAGAAAGATGTGCATGAAGGACCCAAAGTATTAGTCAGTTCACAAACAAAAAGTTGTTGCAGTATGCAAGTGCTTTCCTGAGGGATTCTATCTACCCACAGCTTACCTTCCATGTGCATTACCGGGGTCACAGACCCTAACTATGACACCAAATCACTATTTTCTGCTGATTCCGTTGCTGGCCTAAGGCTTACAGACCTGCACTTACAGCAAAAGACCATGAAACTGCTGTTGCTGATCTACCAGAATCCACGTAAGGGACTCAAGGCTGGGAGAACACTGCTGAATGCAAAAAAAAGGCAAAGCTTCCAAATCAGCTACGAACGTGGTGATGAAAGGAGAACCCAGCCACTGATGCATATCTGGTCAGAACTCAGCTGCTCACTCTTCCGCATTGGATTAATACATATGACTAGGCCTCTAAATGCATCAAGCCCTGAAACTCTGCACAGGACACAAGATTTAAAGACCAAGTTTAAGAAAGTCTGAGCTTAAGAAACACTTTGGAAATCAAATATGATTTAGTAGGAGTTCTGCTTTTGAACCACTTATGCTTTACCTTTTGTAAAGCATTAATTATATTGTATACAGTGTTGTTTATTGGATACTAGTGTGTACTTGTTATTGTTGCTTTTGTATATTATCTCAATTAATTCCACTTTATTTTATCACCTTGAGTTGCTGTATACACTGTTCTATTGGCTTAGTCTAGTAAATTATTGTGCTGCCCACCTACTGATTCTTTGTTTGCTTAAGTTGATGAAATAGATATTTTCTAAAACTCCCAACACTTTTTATTTAATAAACTACTTAGCATTGCTTATATGAATGAGCTATGATTCACTTTTGATTGTATTGTTATGCTGCAGCACTTGCAAAAGGCATTTTTGTGAACGCTGCGACGAATGGAAATCTATTTCACTCTTTCTTCCTCCCAATCTGCCCTTGTGACAAGCCAATCAAACCAACACAGTTCTCTTTAAATGGCTTACTGATGGAACGTCATTCAAAGGTACGGCCTCAGAGAAACGAGTTAATTCCTTTGTGCCTCCTCCCTTTCACATAACGTCACTTTCTAATGTCTCGCAGGGCTCTTTCACAAGCTGCCACATTTAGTAAATCCTTTTACTTAATTGTCTAATCCATCATCTTTTGTGGATTTTCTTCCTAATCTGTCTTTCCTTAAGATTTACACTCCCAGAACAAATACACATTTTTTTTTTTTAGTTTTTTCCGAGACAAACTGTCCCTAAATTAATTGAAAATGTGCAGTTTCAAGCATCAATTATTCTGGCAATGGAACCTATGTAAAAAAGAGTGAAGCTGAGGCCAGGTACTGCCAAAGCAGGGCAACCTGCAGAGACAGAGAGGCCACTGTTGAGCCTTTTTTCACTCGCTTTTGGGCCAAGCTGTTAAGTCAACAAATTGCTAGTCTAGGTTAGGATTAATCATCAGCTTTGTGAGATTAAGGGTACAATTAAGGTTTATGAAGGTCATTCTGGGTACCAAAATGCACCATGCTGTGACTTTACAGCTTTGTGGAATAGTATGAATCGCTGTGAAAACTGTGCAGCATCCAGGCAGTTGGAGGAGACCTTTACATTACCCCTTTCATTCACTCCTGCCAAAAGAAACACACGGGAGGAGAGCCCCCAAATCTAGCATCAAACACAAATCTGTTACCACTCTGTGAGTTTGTCTGTGCATACGTAATGTTCCAGCGTTTGAGAGAGTTGCAGATAATCTTTCAGCTGATGAGAGGCCATGAATGAGGCATCTGGGCTGGGAGTAGAACCACATTATACTTGGTGAGCTGTGCATGTGAATCCATTAGAGCAGCGAGTATGGGGGCTTAGGTCTTACTTTGCCACAAGTCTGCACCTGCAGCTTTTCAGCCTTTCTCAATGAAAGACATGGCACAGCAATCTGGTCCATGGCACTAAAGCTGTGCCCCCCCAGTCTTCAGCCGGTGCCAAGACTTTGGAATCCTCAGTGCATCTTCTACTACTACTGCTACTCCTCAAGAGGAAATAAACAAGAAGGAATGCAGCTTCTAAAACTAGAGAGCTCATTAAAAAAAGAGGTTTCTTCACACATAAAGCACAATTTCTAATAGTCTACATTATCTCATGCCTTGTTTTCAAGACACCATACCAACATATCCATGATTAAATGCACATTCGTAATCACATTTAATGATTATGCCTACATGTGTTGTTGCAAATTAGTGTCATGAGTAAACTCTTTATTTTAAAAAAATAAAATGATACTTAAAATACATTTTGTGACCTTTAACTGGAATATGGAAAATTTTCATTGCTGATCATGTGTGTGACAAAACACAGAGACGATGACATGCACAGCCATGCTTTTATTCAGACTATTTGATTGTAACGCAAATAGAAAAGGAGTTAGTATGCTGTTCTGCAGCTGAGGTGCCTCCTACACACTGTGACAGGAGCATATGAAGCCATGCCTGACTTTGATGGGTCTGGATTTACTGCTGTCTCTACACACACACATACGCACACAGATGTTCAAATGCCACTGCAAGCTTGCAGGAAAACCAAAGTGTATGGCCTGAAACACAAAACCCCTCCTCCTGTGCTCACTACCAATAACCTCAACCACCCCCAACTGCAGGTGCATTCACCATCACATTCACACATATATGTGCACCACCCAGGCGAGCACCCTGCCAGCTGCTCTCTCCCCATTCACACCCAAACCTACCGACTACTAACAACTAGGGCCCCCCAAAATGTAAAACACACAGCAACAGGAACAAAAGACTGACAAAAATTGCATTAGTGCAGCAGACTTGGGTGAACAATTGCCCATACAGTATCTGTAATAAGCAAAGGAATTCTACCTTGAACATTAATGCACCCCTCCTCCCCACAGTGAGCATCTTCGCTCGCTAACATCTGCGGATGACACTTGTCAAAACACTGTCTCTTCAATAAGCTGTATCACGCTTACGTGTTAGCCTATTAACCTATGTTACATAATGCAAAACCAGATTAATGCTACATTTAATGGCATAATAGGGCCCCGCAGAGCTGTCATGAAAGACAAATGAACGTGCACAGCAAAATTCACCCTAGTCTGCACGCCTGTCAGGCTACATTTTAGGGCATAATGCATTATTTTTCTGCACTTCTATATGTGTGACTTGTGCATGTGCAACAGCGACCCCACAGGGTTAAGTCAAAAAATGTCTAGAGCCATCCATCTCCTTCAGAGTGGACTCCTGTCCCTCCAGGAGGCTCAGCGCAGATGGGACTTCTATGTGCAGCCAGCACAGTAGAAGAACAGCTGAAGGTCAAAGGGGGACATACGCTTATGTAAACAATTAAAGTCAACGTAAAGAGGATACCTGATGTATTAAAACATCATTCAATGAAACTGATGTGGCATCAGTGAGGAAACATCTGCTTGAACATCTATACAGAGATGACAGTACCCACATATTTGTGAACAATAGCATATTTTTCCCACACACACCACACTTTTTTTGTTCTACACATGTTCCTGCACTTACATAAATGCCATTAACACTTCTCCTTCCAGCAACGCTGCCTCGCTCACACTCCATCCAAGCAGCACAAGGGTCAAGGAGAACAATAGCCAGACTACTGCTCAGAGAGCACAACACTGGAATGGATTTTTTTTTTAAATCCCTGTAGCAAAACAATACTCCTAACAACTCCCTAAAGGCTGCATCAACATGGAGGGCGGACTGAGCAGTGCCGATACGACGTACGAGAAGTAATGTAATTCAGTTTGATGTGAACGAACAGGCCGTCTCTGTTCAGTAAATCCAACTATGTGACCCCCGGATGGTTTACGCAGGTCAAGATATGTCAAATCCCAAAGCAATTTATTATCGGTCTTTTTGAGAATACAGCACATGATGGCGGCAGTACCCTCCATCCTGATAACCACAGGACATACCGCAACCCCGGCAACAGATAAACATCTGCTAATTACTGCCAACAATTCATTTCCTGACTGGACACAACAGGCAGAGGAAGGGCACGCTCCTCCTCACAATGCTGATTAGCTTCATCAGAGAAAATACACTGAGAGGCTGAAGGATTTCGAGTGTTTTCAGACAACAGACAGGCCGAGGACATCTAAACTGAAGTGGGCTTTTGTTTCTTTCTATTACTGAGAGTTATAAAACACTTTCAAAGAAGAAACGGATCCTGCAGCTGAGCGGAGTGATTAGTTAAATTAAATACCAGTGGGCTGAATATCAATATGGCAATTATCACTTCCTCCTGTGATGCATTATCGAAACACTGGCGCCAAATATTTCAGGGGTAAAGTGAATTGAATTTAACTAATTTGCAGTGAAAAAAAAAACAGGCTTTCATGGAAGAAAATTGCAGATTGACACCACAATGCAGTGAAAAATAAAGAACTCCTACTTTTTGTACTATTTTGGTGTATTCTTTGGTTATACACATATCATGAGTTATCATTGATGATTGTCTTGCTATGCATCCAGTAACGCAGAACCCTGTGTCATGATATCATTGCTATCGTGGGTAAATATTTTGATAGCATCATACTGGGAGATGCTCTGTGATTCCTATCCTTCAGGGTTAAAGTTATGCATCAAAATAGAAAAAAAAAAAAAAAACAGATGAGGAATAAAAATATGATGCTATTTCTGATGATGTAACATGAACCCTCTGAACCCCAAAAACTGCTGGAGGGTTTGAAAGACAATATTTATCAGTCAGAAACTGTGAAAATAAAAACAAGAGTCATTTTTTCAACTTCATGCCATTCCATGGGGAAATCCATGTCTATGGTCCATATCTAATTTATTGTAACATTTAATTAAAATCCCTTCATTCAACATATCTCATTCAAAAATGACACAAATATAGGTCATTTATACTAACCAGACTCGATTAAAAAAATTAAAAAATAAGCAGTTCGTGCTGTGTGACACAAACGTGAAGCCATTAGTGACTTAGCAGCAACAGTCACGTGACAAAGATTCAAGGTCTTTTTGAAAAAAACTGGGTTGAACTGCAGGCGAGGTTTACTCACAGTAGACGGGACACAAATATGGAACTTAATCAAATATGTAAGTAGTATGTAGAACCACCACTTTCACTAGCACTGGTAACACTTGTGGGTATAAATATTTAACATGTTGATTCCAAGTATTTTCCATTTTCTGAATTTTTGTCATTCAACTTTAGTTTTTTCTTTTTTTTTTTTTAATTTATGGCATTACAACCATGTCACAGTACACAGACTACAGAAGAGTTGTCTTTGCTTCTAGCCATGGTTGTGCCATTTTTGAAAAATGAGCCCACTGTGAGTAAAAATGTCACAGAAGCAAACAAAACACTTAGAAGTTGCTGGAAGTTCAGAGGGGTAAGATGTATAGTCAATTAGACATGAACTGAATTCTTTTGAAAATGAGGCACTGTAATTTGTGGAAACTGACAAATAATCACGCAAACCACCCCCCCCCCAAATACGATCAATAACTTGTTAAGGGGTGGGCTGTCTGTCCTGACCTTTTGGAGTTGCAAGTCATAAAATGACTAATGAGTAACTGTCCCAAAATGTATGACAAATAACACCCCTCTCTAGCGTTTCTATGCAATGTCAATTCAACCACTTCAAAAGGTATTTGGAGACATTTAATTTTAACCTGAGTCAACAAGAGCCAGGGATCAATGAGGATTCAGTGGAAAAACACACACCAAAGAGCCAGCAAGAACAAAGAAAAAAATGTCCATTTCTTTCCTGCATAGCTGGAAACAAAAGGTGTCTTTGCATTGCTGCTATCTCAAAAACCTCTTGTGGCATTTCCCCAGGAACCTTCCCACACTGTCAAAACAACCACAACGCTGGAAAATAGCCACTAGTCATTGGCCAATGAGGCTGAGAAATAACTACACTCCAGTTGTTGTGCTTGATACCCCTGCCTCTGGAAGCAAACAAACTCCCACACTTATCTGAACTTTCTCTCCCTTATTCCATCACTCCTACTTTTCCTGCAGACAGTCATCAGCGGCGCTGGATCAGCCACACAGAGGTCAGCGGTTCACAGGGGAGACATAGTAACAGTAGTAGTCGGAGCTGCAGCCCTGCAGTCTGCAGCTAAAAAGGTCACCTGCTGCTGAGTAACCCTGAGGACCAGCGGGTCCAGTACCAGTAGGACTGTGTTCAGGGAACGGGGCCAGCGATATTCAAACCCTCCATGAGGATGAGCCAAAGGGACGATGATGAAACAGGACCGGCCTTCTTTCTATATGTGTGCCAGCTTCTGATGGGGCCACGCGTATCCTAAACCAATCCTGAAATGTGATCCGTCAGTCTGAAGGAGCAGAGAGCAGCAGGGAGAAGGCAAGTCCTCTGGGGACCTGTGTGTTTCCCTCTGTGTGTGCACAATCTGCATTTGCTTTGGCTGCTGCTGAGCAGAACAGGACACACAATTTAATGAAATTGACTGAGTGAGCGCAGAAAGGGACGTGCCGGGGCCGCGGCTGATAATCCTGAATCACAAAACATAACAAAAACACAGTGAGGTTTGACTGTAAACTCACTGTTCGTTCCCGTTTTTTCCTTCCTAATCTGCAGGGGACACACATTACACACACTTCAGCGGAGAGACTGAGAGCAACTGTTCTTTCTAAATTTGTCGGCGGAAAACACACCCCTTGCGCCTATGTGAGTGCGCGTCTGTGTGTCGGAGTGCAGACAAGACTGCTGTTCAGGCCGTCTCTGTGGGCGTTAAAGCTCCCCTCTTCCCGTCCTCTACAGTCCCACTGTGTTAAGCGGCAGCTACATCAGACACCCTTGGATTTTCATGAGCGCCTAATAAAACATTAATAATGCAAAAACAACCAATAACACACAGTAGTATGTTAGTTTCAGCCTTGTGCCCTGCAAGCCAATGAATGCAGAGGCAGTGGGGGACTGTCAGCCAGGAGGAATCAATTAACCTTATCCTGCATGTACAGAGGGTAGCTAGCTGCATGCACCTTTGCATGCAAAAAGACTGCAAAGTCTAGACCAGGAAAGGTTATAGAAGAACAACAGTGAATAAACACACAATTGTAACATCAGTGGAAATTTCAAGTATTTTATTTTTTTACTGCAAACTGAGTTCCTACACTTCCTCTGGACAAGCAGCGGGCAGTCTAATCAGACCTAGTCTCTCAAACCATCCCACATCAATAACAGCTTCTCGGCCTCATTATCCTGTAAATCACAGAGGCCATCAGTGGCAAAAAACCCACCCACTCTCATAACCAGAGGTCACAACCAGCTGTCGAAAGGTTGGAATGGATCAACAGTTCAGTGGCAAGATATGCGATTATTGACCATTTAGGTCTGTGTTGCCAAAATCAGATGGAGATGGTGACAGATTGTTAGACACTCGAGGCATTCATAGACAGGAGGAGCAACAAAACAAGAGCAAGTGTGTCAAATGCATTTGTTTCCAGTTAGGTCTCTAGGAGGAATTGTTATTCAGCTGCACAACAGAGACCTCATCTAATACAAGCAGCCACCTTCACACAAAATGAAGTGGCTTCTCAGAGAAGGGCACAGACAAATGTTCACCATAGTAACACCAAGAATGGTATGTTGTAAATCTGTCAGAGAAGAAGGACAGAAAAGGCAATAGAAAGAAGTGAAAATGTGCACATGGAGGCTGCTTCCAGCAACAGCAAAGAACTCAAAATTCAAAAAGCCAAGTGAACCATACACTGATTTCACAATTTACTCCTGAAGTGGCGTAGGAGAGGTAAAGTTCAGATGCTGTCCGTTAGATTACCATAGTGATGTGGGGCCAGAGCTGGGAAATGGGGTGACAGGTCAGAGGGAATGCTCTACTGTGCACGCATGCATACACAAAGAAAACATCCTGACAAAAAAAAAAAAAACCCACACTCTCACAGCTTCTTTTTCACATGTGCACGCCTTCCCTCTCTCCAAGGACACCAGAAGTACCCCTCAGTGTAAGCCGCATTGTCCTATAAAAGCAACTCCTCCCTTCTGAGCCAGTGCAAATTGAGATGGGGTTTACAGTAATGGGTTTGGGGAAAAGGCACTGCAAGGTAAGTTTGAGGAAACCCTCCTGCAGATATGGGTAACCTATATATAATATTAATTTGAAGAAATATGGAAATGGGTTTGAGAATGTCAGGTTGAACAGATAAAATACTGTAGTACAATCTCTCCATTATTCTCCTTGCAGTAGGAGAAGGGAGTCAGAGTTACTTTCTGCGTGAAGGCTAGATACTACATGACAAGCCAGCACTGTCTGGACAAAAAAAAATTCAAAGCACATAGATGATACGACTGGAACCTAGTTACCATGGTTATTTGAGTATCTGAAACACAAATCAAGGACCTTTTCCCGCACTTATCTACTCCATCCGCCATGTCAGAACATGTCTCTGTTTTCCCAAACAATGCTTTGCTGGAGTGAAACAGATTATCCCTCTGTAAGTCTCCTGAAAATAGCCATCAAGGTCATCGGAGCAAGCGCTGCTTTTGATGGAAATCTGTACGAGAGGATGTCAAGACTGTGACGACTCAATGAGCCTTGGAAGCCCCCAATGCATTTGCTGTGGAGTACCCTGCCAAGGTGAGGGCAGAGCAAGTCGTGTCTTAGGTTGTTTTCCCCTTGTTTTTGTAGCCGGTTCAATAGCTATGCTGCATTGGCTCCCTGTGACGCAGGGATCTGATCAATACTGGGTCTCGAGGGCAGCGGAGCAGCCAGCGAGAAGACTCGACAGTGAATGTGCTCCATAGGCTGTGTAATGTTGTGATAAGGGGCCGGTGTCAGCGCTGTGGCTAATGCTGTGCAACCATGTCAGGGTTGTTTTCTGTCTCACAGAGTTCATTATTTCTCACACAAACACACACACACACTTTAAGGGCTTACAGACAGCCGTCAGCAGATGCAAATAACACGTACACTGAAACAATTAGCCAATTAACTGATAAGCGCAGCAACAGGAAATTAACTGGCAACAATTCTGATAAGTTCAAATCAAGCAAAACGCCAAACATTAAGTAAATCCAGCCTTTTAAATGCAGGGATTACGTCATAAATTGAATAATATGAGGATTAAACTGTTATGGTTAGAAAAAAAAACAACAACTGGAAGACATCACCCCATATCTTGGACCTGTGAGGGACATTTTGACTCTTTTCTGACATTCTGTTGTCTAAATAATCCAAATCATAATTTAAAAACATAATGAGTAGTTTAACTGATACTGAAATCAGCTGCACCCCTGCGTAAAGGTCAGTAGGACACTGACCATCTGTGTGAGATACTGCACCAGATTGAGGGGAGCCCCATGTCCCAATAATCCAACCGCAGTGCACAGACAGGCAGAGGGATTACTTCAGCAATCATGATCTGCACCATAAGCTATGTACAGTATGTGGTATGCATGTACGTCCAAACCCATTAAAGCTAGTAAAGCTCCAGCACAGCAGATAAATTACAGGAGCGCAGTGAGGAAATGTCAGGAGGAATACAACAGTACATGGACACAGAAAGCAATCTGGTAGCACTTACAGCAGAATCTTGTCTTTTCTTGGTTAACATGAGTACACGTTTCTTCACTGCTGCCAGGTTTCTGTGCACAAGCACAGACTTAAGGACACAGCAGTATTGCACACACATACAGAGACAGCATTGGACCATTAATCATAAGCAACCTAGTTCTGCTTCTCGCAACACACTTGTCTCTCACGTGCCTATGGCCCAAGGTTGACTTTGCAGTGTCTGTATTTACTTCAGTGTGGTGCAGAGGTAGCATGCTGTGGAGATTAAATTAAAAGGACAGACAGCTTAGGGATAAACTCTTTGTATACACATAAATGCACGTTCATAGTCTCCTGAAAAACATCAGTCAAGCCCAACCAGTTAAAAGCTGCCTTCTAAATTTATCGGAGCAAAAGCATCCAATCAATCTGTAATGGGAATGAAATCAGCTTGTATAAATGACAGTAATTGTGTTACATACCACTATCTGTACAACCCAATAGTTCTGTATCCTTCCAGTCACATGCCAGAACTGCTTCATTTGTACTGCTGAAAACTACCTAATTGCTTCTATGTTCTAACATGATTACTTCATTTTTTGCAAATGTTGGTTATAAGTAAGAAAAATAAAATGGATTTTAGGGACTGTAGTGCTCTTACGTGACATAATCTGTCCTCCTGTCCTACTACTTACCCAGATAGAGGGATGCGTTTTCTTTCTTCACGTTGTCATCCAGGTAGGTGGGCCCCAGGGTGTAGATTGGCGTCGACCCCATGCCCACCAGTATCTGGGCACAGATGAACAGCGCCACGTACAGGTTGTGCTCATTGCCCTCCTGGTCGCGAGGGCACGATGTCACATCGAGCTCGCGCCCGCTGTTGTTGACACTCTGACAGAGGCCTTCGTGGCCCGCTGAGGAGTTCATCTCTTGGATCTGGTAGGGCGGTGAGATGAAGTGGGGAAGGGAAAACAACGCTGCCCCTACAGCAATCACAACACCACCTACAGCCAGCCAGCGTGGCCTCTGACCTCTGCCGCCGAAGTATGAGATGAAGACGACCACCAGCAAGCTGCCGATGTCAAAGCAGCTGACCAGCAGGCCAGACTCGGAGCTACGCAGACTGTAGCGCTTCTCGATGGTAGTGATGACGCTGCTCAGGTAGCCTGAAACCATCAGTGACTGAATAAAAGTCAGGTAGCACATGCAGAACAGGAAGCAGCGCGAGTCACTCAGGATGACCCGCACATACTTCCTGGCTGGGATGTGGATAAGGCGGGATAGAGAGAAACCAAGCTTTTTGCCTCCAGAGCCTCCAGGCCTGTGACCCTCCACAGGCAGAGAGCTGCTGAGCCCCACCATGCTGGACACAGAGAGGGAGAAGTCTGTCCTGGAGGAGGGCGACTCCGCCTGGCTGGAGTCAGGGGTCTTAGGCTGGAGCTCGCTGCCCTCCTCCACGGCCACACAGGTGTGGGTGGCGTTGACCATCCGGGGCTCGGCGGCCTTGCCCTGCTGCTGGCAGGGTCCGTTCAGGATGGGCAAACTCTTGGATTTGAAACAGTTCTCTGCGTCCATGTATTGGTCCTGGAGCTCGCGGATCTCCAGGGACTCGGACAGATCGCTCCCAGTTTCATCGTTGTCAGACGAAGCCATGGCGCAGCTGGAGTTTGAGCCTCAGTCGACAACTAATGCCACATGAGGACACTGTGGGGCTGCTGCAGGGCTGGTTGCTGGAGAGAAGACTGCCCTGCCAGTAGGACCGAGGCAGATTGGACCCCTCTAGTTATGTGCATGTTTTATCCCACATCTCTATTTACAGCAGCGATGCTCTGTCACAAAAAGCCTCCTAGACAGCAAAATATTTGTCCCCTAATATGCTTCTGAGCCACTAAACGACTGTGATAGTGGGATCCTGACTGAACACTGAAGATCATCACCTTCCTTTACCAAACACTTGAGATTATCTATGAGGGAACAATAAATTACCTGTATAATTAAAAAAGTGTGCATGTAATCAATTACAAATTTATGATCCCATGCTGATGTTGATTTTATGGCTCTTTGTTAGATGGCAACCTTGCTTCAAAGCTTTTTTTCTGTTTCCTTTGTCCCATAGCTGTGCAGCATCCTAGAAATACAACACAAAAAAGGGAAACGAAAATATTAACAAATATCAAAAATAGCTACTTCTTTAATAAATATTTAAATACCTACAAAAAAACAACCCCCTTCCCACTTCTGTCAGTCTGGTATTACAGTATGTCTACACTGGGTAATACCGGTCGCTTCATATCGATAAACTGCTCAACAACACATGAAAATATCCCTTCAGAAACAAAAACAACACAAAACAAAAAGCGAACACCTCGCTGTCAAAGTGTCGCGGCGGTTAGCAGAAGTAAAAACCCAGCTTTCCTTTGTCAAAATGAGAAATATACCTAGAGAACAAAAGACCACGCTGTCCACAAACGTCTCAGTCCTGACTTTGGAAAGAAATAAAACCCCCAATTCAGCGAGACATCAGCGAAATTATACAACAGTAACCCGGCTTCGGCTAAAACGACGAAAAATACTAATAGACATAACTTCGAGGAAAAGCTGGCGGTACAGAGGGCTGTAATACTCACAGAGGAGTGAGGGAGGTAGCCTGTTGTTCTCCACGGAGCAGCCACACACTGAATGAAATCTGTTTGATGCGGATGGCTGCTGCTGGTGGTGGGCGAGAGTCTTCATGGAGCGTCGGAAATTTGATAAATCATGGTTCGGAGCCCTCGTAAAGTAGAAATATACGCTGGAATCATAGATAATTTTGGTTATTTCAACTCGTAAACCTAAAAGTGATTAATAACCCAATGCATAAGGTGATTACATGAAGGTAAAAGGTGGATACGTATATTCTTTGCTCATATTAAACCCATGTAACTTTTATTCATACTCTTTTTTACATATGTAACTGAAGTATTTACACATTTGAGATCTCACACGTTGAAATTATGAGTAGAAATACGCATTGGTCTACTTTGTCGACATTTTCAACCTGCAGCCTATAGAAAATGTTATTTACAAGTTTCAAATTTAAGGTGGAGGAGGCAACATGAACGCACCAATCCGTGGGGGTGACTTGTTTTTCACACCAGCTACATTGGGATTTGTAGTTTATTCCTTCAATTAAAGCTGCGTTCACGTCCCCTTTTAATTATAAGAGAAACTGGTGATTAACAGCAACAGTTTGAGACATAATTCATAATGAACAATCATAGAAAACCAGTTCCATCTATATTTCCATTATAGTCCCTTCCATTACACTAGCTCACACATGACTCCATATCCCAGCATGCCTCTGGGTCCATATGGTTGCTTGTTTAGTGCACTACGTCATGCAGACAGCTGGGACCCTTGCTGACATAGCAGTGATTGACTGGTCACAGGCTGATATAGACAATAGGCTCTGTGAGAGGCAACTTCCCTGAAGCAATAAATTGTCAAACGAAAGACAAAATGAAAATCTGGTGAAGACAGTTTATTTCTTGAGAGAATACTACCACTCTGTCATTAATTAAAAAAAAATGTCTCAGAACACAATGGCAATGTAACTAAAATATATATTACACATCCCTTCAACCTTTTTTCTCACAGAAGAGAAATCACAATATTGTAAATTGCAAGATGAAATGAGGACAAAATTATATTATTTTTGTTTTAATTGTTGAGAGCTCTTGTTTTGACAACCGCTTACTCTTACTAGGTAAAAAATATTTCTATTGTAAAATATATAAGAAACAAATTGATTCATTTGTCATTTAATAATCTTAAGATTAAATGTGAAACATCTGTGCTGACAGAGAATAAGTCGCAGGTCTAATTTACCTTTTTTTAGAGACTCCCCCTGCCTGTCAAAGGGACGGATGACTTTCTCAAAAGTCATTAATTATTTTCCTGGACTACAGGCTGGATCTTCTCATTCCAATGCTGTTCGGTTCCTCGGAGGAGGAAATTGACCACATGCCAAAGCTGTATTTTACCCCTCACAGTTTTAAAGCATGAACAAAATGCCATTTTTAAAGCTAAAATGTCACACGAGTTTCGTCTTTTCTCCACAATTTGTAAGACTCTTGCATTCCTCCATCTAGTTGGTGCCTAGGAAAAAATGTCAGTCTCTCAACAGTCAGTCAGAGAGATCAATGAGAAACCATCATGGTCCATCACAGGCGTCTCTCCCCTCTGTTCAAGGGGTTCATCTCTGGCTATCAGCACGCAGCAGGCTAATCAATACAGCAAACCACCATGAATACACATCAGCTTCAAGGGACGGGAGGAATTATTTAACAGTTACTGGCTCTATTACATTGATGCAGTGCTATGGTCACATATTTGCAAGTGAACAGCACATCAGAGTGGACACTTCTGATGTTTTTATTATTATTATTATTATTATTTATAAAGCATAGATTGTTAGAATATAGTTTGTGTCAAGTCCACCTCTCTTTCCCTCCAAAGCACATGAGGACAACTCAATTCAAATTTCCAACTCAAACTTTTATTTTCCTTTTATTTGGTGGGTCATGATATTCCAGTAGGTTGTAAACCTTTAAAGACAGAAACAAAGTTCACACCGTCAAAACACAGAACCAAAAAGTTGACATATTGCCCACTTAACCATTTAAATGAATCAATCACTTAAACCTTTTTAAAGCAAATAAAGAATAACCAACATTTTAGTAAAATTTGGTAAAGTTTTAAGATTTAACAGAGCATATACATGTTCTATATTTTACTTTACTTAAACTCAAAATGAAACATCTTAATTCAAACTCATTTGACATAAAAATGGAGTAAATGCTGCAGGGTTTTATTAACCAATCACACAGTGAGCAGTTAACATAAACGTGGCCATATCAAGAAACATTTCAAACCACCAAGAAAGCAAATAAACATTTCACCAACCATTGGCGTCTTTGGACTGAATCCATGAGTGGACTTGGATCTTCTTTGTTCTTTCCTCGTGTCTCTCTTCTGAAGATTGTTTGGCTGACTGACTGAGCTTCCCCGAGTCTTTCCCAGGTGCTCTAAATCAGTGATCACTGATCAGGTGTCAAGCACCAGGTGTCAGGTACCTCCTTGCTGCTACCAGTGCATTCTGGGAAGTGTAGTATTTAGGTCCCATGTCCTGAGATTCAGCTCAACAGTTTGTATATGTGAAATTTGAAAACTAGTGCTGCCATTCATCTGGAAAAAGCAGACGATGATGATTTCGAACAAGATATCTCTAATTATGTGCAACCAAGTGGAAGGAGAATATTCCACGTACTTCCACATACAGTAAATATTCCAGCTCTAAAGCAAATGCCACTGATTCACACAGGACAGTAAAGTTATACTGTTAGCTCAGGGACATTTAGTTAGCCCATGACTAGAGGTCGACCGATATATCGGCCGGCCGATATTTTGGGCCGATATATGGACTTTTTTCAATATTGGCCATCGGCCGATATTTACAAATAAAAAGCCGATTTGTGATCAGGCACCCGTACGGGCAGCTGCCGCGACCGCTTTTCCCTTAGAAGGACCCCCGGCACTCAGAGAGCAGAGCATGAGCGGAGCGAGTGAGCCAGGCAACAACAAGCTTAACCCTAACCACTTTCAGGTTACTTTTTAATTGTATTTTTTCTAAACTTTAAGTATTTTTTTTATGTTATTGTACTTTTTCACTTTTTGTGTTCAATAAATGTTAGAGTTCTACTAGTGTATTTAATTTGTAATATATACATGTATATACTTTTAGTGTTTAAATCGCCTTTTGTAATCGATGTGCTTTAAAAAAAAAAAAAAAGGATATCTGCCTTAAAAATCGGCTTCTACAATCGGCTTTAGATATTGGCCATCGGCTGAAAATTTTTTAAAAATCGGTATCGGCATCGGCCTTTGAAAATCCCATATCGGTCGACCTCTACCCATGACCACTGTTCCCTCTAAGCTGCACGCGTGCGCAATTGTGCACTGCTGACACGGTCTCTGTGCACAGAAAATCTGCGCTGCGCACAAAAAAAAAATCCAACCTAAACTGTAAATAAAATAAACACGTAACAATTCATTCTGTGCTATTTTTCAATGTGAGTCAGCGAGTGACCGGTGACTGGCTGCTGCAGCCAATGATGCGATTCACATACGTATTTACCATAGACTGTATATAATGGTATTTACGCAGCTAATCAACGTTAGACGTCCTTATGTGCAGCTACCGTTGTTTTCATAGATATGAATCAGTAGATAGGGCACGCCCCTTTGAGCTGCGTGCTACGGCGAGGCTAAGCTAGTGTGGGCAAAGTTTCAGTGCATTTCGTTGATGTAGACGGCATGAAAACGGAAACAACAAGTATGCCGGCTCACTGTGCTGCATACAATTACACACTGCGTCGTACGATTGAGACAAGGAAACTCGGAGTGACTTTTCATAGGTAAGAATAGTTTTTGGCTCTTTTTTCATTATGAAATCTTGTTGAGAGCTTCCAGTCTATGAGAGCTAACTAGTTAGCCACTAGCAAAACGCTAAGGCGAGCTAGCAGCTTGACAACCAAATACCAGACGATTAATAGTAGCTGTAGTATAGTTGTACAAGCAGTAGTAGTAATACTAAAAGTACAAGCAGCAGTAGTAGTATAAACAGCTGTTAGAGTCGTAGAAGTAGTATCAGCATTTGTAATAGTATTACAAGTTGTAGTAGCAGTGCCAGTATCAGCAGCAGTAGTTAGTGTACTAGCACTACTAGTAGTAGTAGTCACATTGCTATTACTACCACCAATACTACCAATAGTAGTTATAAAGCCTAACTCATGTATATCCAGATTACCATCTATGTTCTTCCTCCAAACCCATTTTATGATTGGGATTGCAGGCAGTTCTTTAGGACTGCTCTCAAATAATTGAAATGTTACTAAACAAGGTTATACTTATCAAATTAAATAGCTCTGGTCTCCAGTATATTGGCGAATTCGGTTCTTTGTACTTAATTTATTAGCATGATTTCTTTTTAAGATGTTGTGTACAGACTTAATTACTTCTCTGTCTACTTTTCTTATTCCATGTAGGTTTCCCAGAGACTATGCGTTGAGGAGGAATTGGAAGTTTGTCGGCTTAGACCTGGTGTCATTCCATCAGTGTTAAACTTCCCGGCTCATCTTGGAAGAGTACGTGCCAGAAAGACCACGACCAAGAAGCCTTGAGATCTTAGACAGCATCTCCCTGAGGTGGGTGTCGACGGTGTTCACAGTCAGGTCTGTGGTAATCCTGTCAAAAAACAAAACAGAAAAAAATCTAGATTATAAATCAACATGTAACCAAAGCACTCTGTGTATAATGCCATAGTATAGGATGTAGTTCAGAAAACGTGAAAGTATCGTATGCTTTACTCAAGAATAACATAGTATGGCCTGTAGTTCATAGTACAGCATGTTGGCAAGAAAAAAAAAACAAAACATAGATTATTATGTGGTTCAAAAAGTGCAAAATGATAGGATGTTGCCTAAAATTGTCATGTATGATATGTGGTTCAAAAAATGTCATAGTGCAGTTTATTGTCAAAATAGTATGTAATTCAAGAAAACATCAGAGTATAATATGTCATCTAAAAAATGCCATAGAAAAATAATTTCATTGCACAAGTAAAAGTATAGTAACTTTTAAAACTGTTCGAATTCTTATATGTTGCTAAAAAAAAAACAAAAGCAACTAAAACAAAAAAAAGTCACAGTAATATGTCAATTAAAAAAGCCTATAATATAGTGTGTCGCCCAACAAACATCATAGTATAGCATGTCGCTCTAAAAACGTCACAGTATAGCCTTTAGTCCACAGCTGTCAGTAGGTGAGGAGCAACACAAAAACAGTCCAAACGCTGGTTTCCAGAGGGTTAGACGAGAATTTATTTGAAAGAGGAAGTTTACAACAACACAACATGTGAGGGGGTTAAAAACAAATGGGTGTTAGTAAAATAAAAATAAATAAACAGACCTAAAAGTGAACTTCATGTTGACATTGATGGGCATTCCAACCAGGAACAAAGTAAAAGATAATCAATACGAAAAAAAATTCTTCTTGTTCACCTCTTAAAACCCAAAAACACACCGCAGTAGCACCCTAAACTAAAACTACCAATGGGTTCCCTGTTTTCCTTTCTGAACGATTCAAAGGTCCCTCTCTATCTCCCCACACATCCACCAACCACTGGAACACATCTCCAAAGTTCTGCCAGGCCAGCTCAGCTTCCCCTCAGAAGAAGTGCTGCCACCTGCCAGATGAAGGAGCCTTTTGAGAGGCAGCTGACATCGTGATTGGACTGTACTTTGGTCTGGTCCAATCCAGCTTCAGCTCCAGAGACGGCAGGCGGGACGAGTCAACGGAGGCCGGGTGGACGAAGGCATGCAGCTGAGTACAATCCAGAAAACAACAGAGGAGGAGTGCAGCAGTCCAGGACCAGAACAAACAGAGTAGCATCGTATGTCTCTTAGAAAACATCATAGTATAGCCTTTGGTATGAAAAAATGCCATCATATACATTGTATATTGTACAAATAACAAGTCAAAGGAAAGAGACATATATTGTAGAATTGTAGTAATTGTGGGCTGACTGATTTACTGATTATCAATATTTTATTTTTTACTGATTTACGGTAATAAATACATTTAAAAATGGCGCTACTTTGGCTCTGAACCTTTATCTACCTGTGGTCGCTCTGTCTTCTGGAGTGATTTGATTGGTTATACGTCACGAATAAAACTCCTTTAACTTAACATCTGTAAACAAAACAAAAACGTATCAAAAAGTTTTCTGTTAGAGTTTGTGTTCTGCTAAGTTTAACTCAAGATTTTAAATACTTTCATTTACTGCAAATGAATATCTACTCCAAATGTCTCAGTAATAATCATTATCAGCCTTAAAAACCCACAAAACACCCCTTTATACTCGACCACACTTAGCACAGTCCGGTTCCCCCTGTCGTTGTTTCTCTGATGTCCGTGATGTGCAGGTGGAGAAGAAACGCCCGTTGACACTGACTTTCTTAATAAGAACTTTATTAAAAGAAAGAACAGTATCATACAGACAGAAGTTGTCTGGAAGGATGTCGCCCAATGATCCTCCTCGAACAAAGACCAACGGTCAGTTTTTATACCTTCTGAAAACGTATAGAATTACAGCATCTGGTTTACATCCCCACTAAAGAATGATAACTCCTCAGACAAGACTCCCCTTCTGTGCATTCCTAAGGATTACAAATCAGCAATAGGTTAACAGTGGACTCCAAGGTCAACATAACATAGGATTTCTGGAGCCGAAAAGACATTCCTCAATACTCACTACCTCCTGTTAGTTAAAGGTTCACTTTATGGTCAACAACTATCAGAACTCATATCAGATCAGATACTTCACCCCTTCTATAAATCTGCTTGGAATCGTCCACTTCCTGTTTGTCAAAGTGGCCTTCTACCTGGACAGGTTTTGTTGGAGCTCATGCAGCAAACATTTTGGGTAACTGCACTTTAATATGGATGGATGACACTGAATTAGAGTCTGTTTTAATGAGACTGAGTTAAGATGTGTCGCTCTGTCATTAAATAGTAAATTATTTCTCAGAATTCACAGAGGAAAGTCTGAAATGTTTGCTAGGTTAGCGTCCCACATGTTCTTTGGCTCAGCTAAAGCTAACTCTCTCCAACTTCTGGATCTCTTGAATTGCTTGTTGTTAAAATATCTTGCTAGAGGTGCTAAAGCTCAGAAAGTCTGAGATGTTTGTTCAAAATAAGCTCATTCTCAAGTCTTCTGTGAACTGTCCTCTTTTGTTTGAACTTTCCCTAAACTTAGGAGTTAATGACAGAGCAGCACATCCAGACTCAGTCTCATTTATGTAGAGATTAAACTTCAGTGTAATTCATTGATGTTAAAGTGCAGTTTTTCAAATGTTTGTTGCACATGCTCCTGACCAAACCAGTCCAGGTGGAAGACGATGTGAAGAGAAAGCTCCAGAGGATGAATATCACACATTTACGTTGGAAATAAATGTCCTTTAATTAGACATTGTCATGCAAAAGTTGGATTTCCCTTTAATGATGTTCAAATCTTTGTTGAGTGTTTTGTTGATGTTGGTTTCTAAATGTTTTCTGACACTCGGCCCCAAAGATTAAAACCTTCTACGGCTCACAAGCTGCAACAATTCACACATTATCAACTATCTTTCTGACTAAACTAAGATAAAAAGTGAAAAACTGCCTGATTCCTGCATCATGAATGTAAATCTTTTTGGTTTTTATGACTGTAAAGTGAATATATTTGGGTTTGACATTTTATAAACCAAAACAAGAAATGAATTACTTGAGAAAACAATCAACAGATTAATGGACAAAGAAAATGTGTTTTCCAAGATATGTGGCTGAATTACTCCCAACATTACAAGATACATACAATTTGAATTCAATTTTATTTATATAACGCCAAATACAGGTCAAATTGTCTCAAGACACTTTATTTTTATATTTTTTGTCATATTTAAAATATGACAAAGTAAGAAATTTAAACCTCTTGACTAATCCAATTTATTATATGGTTTTTAAGAGACTAATCGACAACTAAAATAAGTTTCTACACTAAAAGGGGGCAGTGGTGGCGCAACAGTTAAGTCTCTGGACTACTGATCAGAAGGTCAGAGGTTCAAGCCGATGTGGCCGATGTGGCCACTGTTGGGCCCTTGAGCAAGGCCCTTAACCCTTCCTGCTCCAGGGGCGCTGTACCGCGGCTGGCCCATCGCTCTGACTCCCCCAGTTGGGAAGAGATGTGAAAATCAGAATTTCCTCCCCTCTTGGGATTAACAATGGATAATAAATAAATAAAACTAATAAACATGAGGTCAAATAGAAGGAACAGTTTAAAATACTGCAGTCCCATGACGACAAGAATAAAGTTTCTCAACAAAAACTAAATCTGCTGGTGGATTCCATGAAAGTCCTAATAAAGGATAATAGTGTGATACTAAAGGTTTGTGGTGCTAAAAATCTCCAAGTAAAGATATCAAGTTGAACATCTGGATGGAGGTTGATAAAAGTTGACCTCCCTTCATTTCTCTGGAGTCAGCATCATGGATTTTATGGATGGTGGTTCAAGACCTGCTCTTCTAGTGGTCTTCCTTCTAGTCGCTGTAAAAAGTCAGTCCATCCTGACCGACTTCAACACCTCTTCATGACAACTTGTTCTGCTTCCGACCTGGTGGAAACTCCAGAAACTTGGGAAAACCCATGGAGACTCGAAGAACTCGTGGAGACTCGAAGAACTCGTCGGGCGGGGGAAGGTGTGGGGGGAGGTGGGGGAGTAGAGGGGTGAGGCCACCACCCACCTCCCCACCTACTCTCCGCCCTGACTCCACCCAGACTCCGCCTTGGCTCCACCCATGTGGTCACTTTATTAACTACGATGCCAAAGGGACGACGAAATTACTTCTTTTCATTTGATCTGTATCTCAGTGAGTTAAGGATTTACCTGTAGGGCTGCAGGTTGCTGGTTCAAGACCAGACCCTTCTTGAATTTTTATCAAAATCCTGACAAAGAAAGCTGCCAGTGGCAGGTCTTGAACCTGCGACCATCCAGTTGGTAGTCTGTCTTCTTATCCCCTGAGCTATTCACTCAGATAGTAGTTTGTCTTTTTTTTGCGCATTTATCATCTATTTTTTTGCCAGTTTCGAGTTTTTTTTAACTTGAGTCTTGACCGTTTTTCTCAGGAGGTTGGACTTCAGCCTTTGTGCTGGAGGGTGGAACCCTCACTTCCAAGACTTTCCAAAGACTCCACACCTCCCGAGTCCTCAGGACCTGAGCTTTCACACAGACTGAGGGCTGAAATTTTCTAAGTCCCACAGTAGTTCTCTGTTAGATTTAACTTTCAGACAGTCCAAGGACTGATATCTTCTAAGTTCCTGAGTACTTCTCTGTTAGTTTGAACCTTCAGACAGTCTGAGGACTGAAATCTTAAAAGTTCTTGAGTAGTTCTCTGTTAGTTTGAACCTTCAGACAGTCTGAGGACTGAAATTTTAAAAGTTTCTCAGTACTTCTCTGTTAGTTTGAACTTTCTGGTTAACAGAAGCCTTAAAACTTGTGACCATGAGTCTTGATTTCACATTTAGACCATCCATCTGAGTTCTTCTCAGACCTTCACCTGTGGGTTTTTTAGAAATCCTGAACAAACTTTGATTCTCTTCACTGAACAGTAAAGTTTGTGTAGATCAGAAGGTAACATTAGTTTGATCAATGCCTTCAACTAATAGTAGACTTTATCTGGAAAGCAGTTTTCTGAAATGAGTTCTTAGTAAATCTATCCACAATCAAACCAAGAACATAGAAAGAGGAAATGTTTGAAGAAACAACTTGATGTTTTCATTTCAGACTAGAAAACGCTTTAAGGCTTTTATCTGTTTTTGCTCTTTTTGATCGTTTTATTGTCTCTTCTGTTTAATTTGATCTTCTAAAGTCTAACTGGTGTCTTTTCAAATGTTTCGTCTTTAGTTTGATTCTTCTTAAATGTTTAGTTTTGCTCTTTTCTCACCTTTTATTCTTTTCTAATGTCTGATTTGATTTCAAAATGTTTTGTCTTTTTAATGTTTAATTGTGTTTTCAAATGTTTTATCAGCTTGTTTGAGTTTCTTTTTCTTTCCCCAATATTAAATTTTTCAATTAAATCTTTAAGGTTTTTCTTTTTAAATGTTTTACCACCTTTTAATGTTTAATTTTCTTTTTAAATGCTTCATTGTATTTTCTGTTTAATTCCTATTTGAAGTTTTATTGTCTTTAAGATTTTTAAGAATTTTTTAATTAAATGTTTTTTAGGGCTTTTTTTGGGGGCCTTTTTCAGCTTTTTATTGGATAGGCGTCGTAAGAGACAGGCAGGAACTGGGGGAGAAGAGTCAGGGGAAGACATGCAGCAAATGGCTGCGAGCAGGAATCGAACCCGGGCCGCTGCGTTGGGGACCAGCCTCTGTACATGGGTCACCCGCTTAACCTGTTGAGCTATACGGGCACCCGTGTTTTGTCTTTTTAAAGGTTTAATGATCTAATTGAATGTTTTGTGTTTTTTTAAATGTTTAACATTCTTCTTGTTTGATTGTATTTTCTGAAGGTTTAACTGTCGAAAATATTTCATCTGTAATTTTGAATATTTGTATTTGGAAAATTATGTTTAATTTCATAGTTACGTGTATTGTATCATGTTGAATTATCTAAATCCATATTTTGTCTGTTTAATAGAATTTAATGTAATTTAATGTTTACCTCTATTAAACAGACAAAATATGGATTTAGATAATTCAACATGATACAATACACGTAACTATGAAATTAAACATAATTTTCCAAATACAAATATTCAAAATTACAGATGAAATATTTTCGACAGTTAAACCTTCAGAAAATACAATCAAACAAGAAGAATGTTAAACATTTAAAAAAACACAAAACATTCAATTAGATCATTAAACCTTTAAAAAGACAAAACATTTAATTAAAAAATTAAATGTTTAATTAGAAAATTACATCTTAAAGACAATAAAACTTCAAATAGGAATTAAAGAGAAAATACAATGAAGCATTTAAAGAAAAATAAACATTAAAAGGTGGTATGTGTATATATAATTGTATTTAATGTTTAACTCTATTAAACAGACAAAATATTGAATTAGATAATTCAACAAGATACAATACGTCATTATGAAATTAAACAAAATTTTTAAAATAGAAATATTAAAAATTACAGATAAAATATTTTCCATAATTAAACATTTTTAAAAAATACAATTAAACAAGAAGAATATTAAGCATTTTAAAAAATGCAAAACATTTAATTAGATTATTAAACCTTTAAAAAGACAAAATATTTAATTAAAAAATTAAATGTTTAATTAGAAAATTACATCTTAAATTTCTTAAATCTTTTTAATAATAAAACTTTTTATAAGTTTTATTGTATTATTTTTTTTCCTTTGATTTAATTGCTTTTTGTTATGTAGTTTATTTCTTTAATCTTCTTTTTCTGTCAAGATTTTAACCCCAACCTTAAAAATGAAATAAACCCTTAAATCACAATGAAAATACTTCTGTTGTCACAATCATGAGTTAGTCAATTATTCAGTTTATCAATTCAACTTTATTTGTTTAGCACCTTTTACACAGATGACAAAACTAAACAAGCAAAGAGAAAAAACTATCATTAAAACTCAAAAACATTTTTCAAAAAAAACCATTTAACATGGTAATAAAATATGTTGTGTCCAGGGGATGGAGGGAGTTTATTGAAGTCTTCTTGGGCTCACATGGGAAATCATTTAAAATATAAACTTGATATTCAGTCTAAGGAAACTGCAGAGCGACAGAAGAACCAACAATATCTCCTGTTTTCTCCTTTAATGAGTCGACTCTTCTTGTGCTTTCAGACCAAAGAACTACAGACTCTTCACAACCTGCTCAAACTCTTGGTACAGGACCTCACCACACGGGTCAAGAAGGTTTCCATCTCATTTCTACTCTGAAGCTCACCTTCTCCTGCTCAAACTGCTGACAAATGTTTCTGCTGCTCTAAAGTCTGCTCTCCAGAACTTCCTAAAAACTCTCAAAGTCTCTTCTGCTGCAGGTTGCAGAAAACCTCACTAAACCACATGGAGGAGCCTCAAGATAGTCGTCCAAATGAAACCATACAAAAACCAAACTAGCACAACCCAAACGCTAAAGTCTCCTGCAGCCTACCAGAGAAACTCTGAGAACAGAGAATCAGGACAGGAACTCTTACCTTCTGGACAACCAACACTGGTTCACAAACAAGAATACAGAATGTGTCTGACCAAAAACCTCTGAAGACTCACTACAGCCAAGATAAAGACACAACTCAGCTGTACCAAATCCACTAATCACTACACACATTAGCACCATGTGCTAACTGTAGCTAAAGAACCACATTTACCAAGACAACTATCCAGTACAAAGCCCTAAAACACACCAAGAAACACATTAAAGACGATTTTACTGCTGGAAGCTGCAAGCCAGCGCCTAAAGAACAAACTAAAGCAATGGAGCCAAACCCGGTTCACTGGTGAAGAGAAACAGAGGAAATGTTTGTCTGCAGCTAAATAAAGCAGGAAGACACTGAGCTGCTCAGGTGTTCCTGATAACACTGAGCTGCTCAGGTGTTCCTGATAACACCAAGCAGCCACCTGGACAGCCAATAGGAACACAGCTTACTGGAAGTCCAGAGGGCTGGGTTAGTGAAGCAAATTTAATTTAAAGTTGAAGCAGAAAGTTAACAAAGAAAGTTGAAAACCACCTTCTGATACCTGAAATCTCTGAGTTTTCACACAAAGAACACCTGAACATGTCAAACTGGTTCCATAGTAGAACCATCATTGTAAAAACGTCATAGTATGGTGTGTTGCTCAAAAAACATTAGGACCCGGCTGTCAGGGAACAAACATGTAAGAAACATGAGAACAGAGAGAACCCAACCAGGAGGTCACAGTTTATCATCCCCCAGTCATCTCCTGAAGTCCATATGGTGAGAGACATCAGTATCTGGTTGTTCATTTACCAGAGGATGCTTATAATCATGCTGATGTGGTCTGTACTCTACAGTATTTTAGTGACTCAATAAATGCCTAAGTCAACCCGCCCGGCCAGCAGGCAGATGGGTCCCCCCACATTAGAGCCGGGTTCTGCTCGAGGTTTTTTTCCCTGTTAAAAGGGTGTTTTCCTTGCCACTGTCGCCTTTTGGCTTGCTCTGGGGGTCAGGCATATGGGTTCTGTAAAGCGTCTCGAGACAATTTGACTGTAATTGGCGCTATATAAATTGAATTGAATTGAATTGAATAGTTTTTTTAAAAATGCTTTTTAGTTTTTAATAAACATTTAACAGCCTATACGTAATCAATAAATGGCCTTTGCCTATCTTAAGAAAAACTCACTCAGAACTCTGATATGTTAACAGTACTAAATAAATCAATAAATACATGCATACACACAAAAATAAGTTAATACATTAACTGTGTTAAGATAAGATTTAGATTTTTAAAAAAGTTGTTTATGTTTGTGCAGAATCCAGTATTGCTCACTGGTTGGTCATTACATTTTGTTAGTTTGATTTCACTGTTTAAAATGATGTCACCTCTTTTCAGACAGAACCTGTGATAATAAAACAATACAAAATTTTTAGTTCCGTGTTAATAAAGCACTTAAAGCTTTAAGTATGGCTAAATGCTTTTTTCAAAATTAAATATATCACTCCTTAGGTGGTAGTGGCCCCAAGTTCAGTAAAGTTGGAAAGATATTCACAGATTCACACTTCCAGCATCAATAACTCGTTAGATTTAGGTTGTCAAAACATAAACGGTGCCTCTTTCCCATTGTTGCAAGGCAGACAATGTGCTACAAGCCCAGTTTTATCAAAAGTAGCTGTCTTTCAAGCTACAGGAATAACATTGGTGTCTATGGAGTGAACAGGGTCCGTCTGTAATTTGCAAAACCACTGCAACAGTAAAGAGAGACAAATATTCAATAACTTCACTCTTATACATTGTAGTGTCACTAAAATCACTGCAGCCTTCAACTGGCTCCTGTTGACAAAGTGTTTTAACAGAAATGTAAATGCTGTAATGTGATTCTTTTAATAAACCATGTAACTTGAATGGATGTGATGCTGGTGTGACCACAGTGCACACGTCTGATGTTGCTCACAGTGGTCCAAGGGACGCTCAGGGAGTTTGTGTGTTTGCTCAGACTCATGAAAAATTACAGGGAACATTGCCCATGACCTTTCCTAAAACACAGAGAGTGTATGGAGACTTCACAGATGACAGGAGCAGCCTTTTCCAAAGGTTAATATGGTCATGTTGTCTCAGAAATAGTTTTAATGGAGCCCAGTACTGCTTTAGAAAAATTTGTCTTAAATGCCAGCAGCAGAACAAAAAAATGTCTGTTTTTGCTGCAGAAAAATAAACAGAAAACTTCCCATGTGAACGAGCGACTTCGCACCACAGAGGCAGATCAAGCATGCCTGCATTTTTAAAAGGGGACCAACCACAAAGCTTCCCTTTATATCTAAATGTTTACCACAGTCATTGCCAACTATCATTGCAATATTGCATTTCTCATAAAAACGCTCTGCCTCTTATTAGAATGACTGTAAATGTCTTTATCGCCCACATGGGGTCAGAAATCAAATCTAAATTAAAGCTGCAAGCAGCATTGAACGGGTCCTCGCACATCCACGCTCTTTGGGACTCAGTGCTCGTCGACGTGTGAGATAAAAGTGAAAGTTTTGAGACGTAGCTGAACAATTTCTGAGATTTTTTCAGAAAGTTTGTAGAAGGTACGTGCAAAAATAGAGCATTGGTCAGAGTTACAGTGTGCTTTATAAGGAGGTAATTTGACACAGACAAGAGTTAGAGAAATACTAACTATCAAACTGCTGTTTTAAACAGAAGCCAGTGCAAAGAGACTGAAACATACTGGGAGTCAGTTTAAATAGGCTGAAACATACTGCTAGCCAATAGACGAAAAACATACCAGGAAGCAGTTTCTCAAGATTGAACACACTGGGAAAAAATATAAAGTCAAACTGGAAGCCGGTATAAAGAGGATGAAAAAATAATGAACATGAATGTGGGCAATTGGCTAACAATAGTACATCAAAATGTCATCAACATGTCATTTCCTCTCCAGCAGGTGGCACTATCACTGTGTGTGGATATTGGCATATATATTGTCATCAGAGCAGGACTGTGATCAATCATGTAAAGTTTGAGGCAGACTGCAGCATGTAGAGGGGATTTAAACAGCACTCTCTTTCATGACGAGGTATCAAAGTTCAGGGGGCTGCCATGGCCATGCCCTTTGACTTTTATGTATGATTTTCACAAATTCTCATCCTTACATCGTGTTGTATATCCTGTCCAAATTTGAGGTGTTTTAGACTTACCACCTGTGAGGAATAAATCACTGAAAGTGACCAAAAACACCCAAAATCTGACATTTAATTCAAAATGGCAGACTTCTTGTTGGCTATAGAGTATGGGTTCAAGAAGCTTTTTTGTTCGTTCTAATGTGCTACATATGCACTCCATATATATGTGTGTGTGTGTGTGTGTGTGTGTGTGTGTGTGTGTTTGTGTGTGTGTGTGTGTGTGTGTGTGTGTGTGTGTATATATATATATATATTTCAACATATAATGAATTTTTTGTAAATAGTATGTCTTGCTGTTTAAAAAACTGAACAACTGTATTGCTTCAAGAAATGTCAGCTGGCTTCTGGCGAAAAGGGGTCAAAACGTTGCCCTCTGTGGTTACAATGTAACAATATTTTGACATATACGATGCATGTCATTAAATTATGTCAAACACTGTGCACAAATATTTGACATCACATATCATTTGACGTGTATGTAAATGTAAAAATCCAGATTTTAAAAAAATACTTTAAAAGCACAAATAAACATAAAAGGATTTAATTTCGGGTCAAGAGTAAATGGAAGTCATCCAACAAGACAAGTTACCTTGACTGTGATAACGTTTCAGAGGTTGTGTATTAAATAAAAGCACCAGCAGGGGTCAGCAGAGGGATGGGAAACTCATGGAACAGCTGGAAGAAACTGGATCTGTGGAAATCTTGCTTTTGAGCTTCAGTTTGAACTGAATAGAAGTGATCACAAAGGCATCAGTAGAAGACTGATATACTAGAAATTCTTCCTACTCTGATTTACTTTGCCAATGACATATTTTTCAATAGTACATCTTTTTCAAATGTGGTTAACCATGCATGTCTACAGAGTTTATCCCCTTTGCACCTCACAAGTCGTGTCCTTTTCCACAGTGTAAGCTGATCCGTTCCAACCAAACAGTGTTTGGAATAGCATTCCCTTCTTCCGAGCATGATATCCTGATTTTCTCAACTGGAATTCTGAATGGACGGTTGATTTTATTCCTTTTGGAATCAAGAGAACCAAAGACCTGACTGGCTCTACAGGTAGCCAAAAAAGGCACTGCAACTGGTCAATGTTCACACCCGTCCTACATTTCTGCCTTCCGATTGGTTCCCTTGTCTCCACCAGATGTGTCCTCCTCTACCTCCTCTTTTTCCTCCTCCTAATTTTGGTTGATTTTTTTGTGAATGTTCTTAAGAAACATTTTTAACATTTCTTTTTTCACCAAAGAATGTTCAAAGATTTCCCAAAAATGTTGAAAATGTGGACATCAGAAGTTTCACTGTGAAAATTTTTATTTTTTTTTCCACATTTTCAAACTTTAAACCGGGTCAATTTTGATCCGCAGGACGACAAGGCACTAGCGTATGAACCAAACCTAACACTCCAACAAAATGACCAGTGCTCGCTTTAGTTTAACATGTTTATTTCTATGAATCATTGACTCCAACTTAACTCCAACTTTGTGTCAGCAACCTGGTTGAGTCAGGAAAGTCTTTGACTTGACACTGACTGTTCCTGGAACTTTAGGGGACGGAAACAGACTACGTTTGATTTGATCTCTGGCCACCATAGATCAACCGTCCCTTCAGTTCCTGGATCTTTTTGTTCTGATCTCTGATGGTCCACTGCAACTTTGGAATCTCCTGTAATCTTTCAGGATCCGCTGCCTCTCTAGGGGTTAGAGCAGCTGCCCGTTGCTTCAGCTCATCCTCTCAGGCTTTGATTTTTTCAGTTAAAATCTGGGGAGGGTACCACCAGAGGTTCAGGTCTCTGATGAGCCATGGCCTCCCCGAGCTGTCCCTGGTAAACAGCACTCGGCCGATCCACTGCTGCTGCTCTGCAGTGAGAGCTGCCCTCCAAGACTCAGGGAGCAGCTGGTGAGAGAAAAATCCAACAACTTCGACAGCCAAGGAGCAACACAACACCTGAGATTCCACACCTACTGTCTGACAACTCACCTCAGCACTGCCAGCAGGTGGAGGAGGATGAACAGACATCTGCTCCATCGCTGCAGGTGGTGGTCTTGGTGGAACAGCCAGGACCGGAGGAGCATGAGGCTCATGTGAAGCCTCCAGCAGCTCCTCATCTGTGGGCTCCTCTGGCCCTGCAGAGTCTCCATCAGCAAGCTTGTAAGTTTTAAGGTCATTATTACAGTTGTTAACATTAGTGTAAACTCATCCCAAAAAAATGTGATGACTTTGGGTTTATAGGAAATATTTACAAGCCTTTTTCTACATTTCATTTTCTTTTGTAATTTTCTTCTCCTTCACAGAATTCCCACTCTGCTCATCGACATTCCATTGCAAATATACACTTACACATTAAAAAAACTAAATAAATAAATAAAAAATTAAAAAATCACTGCAAGGCTGCATATATTAAACCACTTTAGAAACCTTTATGTGGCTAAATAATGAGGGATATTTTCATTTTCCTATTTCTTTATCTAGTGTGTATTTTTAATTAAAGAACAAGCACTGAAAACTAGATTCATATTATGATGTGCAGCATTTGTGTGTAATCAGTAATTTTACTATTGTGTGTATTTATTCCAAGCTTTCAAATAACCAGTAAAATATTCAAATGCTTTACATTTTGTCTACTTTTGCAATATCCAATGGTTTTTAAATGGTGCTATTTTGTTTGCTTGGTTTTGTCCGTTTTTGGCTATTATGATTTTCCAGGTATAAAATATCTTTCTGTAAAATCTATTAAAGAAGAGTCTATAATGTAAAAGGTAGAAACAAATAGAGGCCTTTTATTTGAGGCTTTTTCTCTTTTTGTTGCATAGTTTGATTAGAGCAAATATCAGAGTTGAACAGTTGAAGTGAACTCGTCTCCAGCATCTTTAAATGATAAGTGTCCAGTCCAGTGTCAGTCTGGTGTCTGATCTTGTCCGGAGCTGAAACACAAACAGTACAAATGTTAACAAACAGACACAGAAGTGGTGCAGTCTGGAGTATAAAGTCAAACAGAGATATCAGGATTTTCTCTGAAGTCAGACCTCTACTGACAGAATGTCTTTTTGAATAACTTCAACAGAACTTGTAGAAACATTTTAATTTGGGGGCTTACCTGTCTTATTCATATTCAGAGCTGTATTTCATTTTTTTATCTGCCGTAAACAGTTAATGGCTGCATTGTTTTGGAAAGTGAATGATGAGACGCAGTAGTCCAGGAGACCATGGGGGTGTGGATTTGTTTTTCAGAAACATTTTGTTGGAGTATTTCATTGACTTTGGTAATATTTTTGACAGCTGACAGGATTGATTTCATAGGTTTGTTGGAAAGC